>NC_037292.2:1525052-1828062 GCF_000002775.5 Populus trichocarpa | reverse complement strand
AGCCAGAACATGCTGTTAAAACTTTTACAAGATTTCGGTGCCTGATGTTTACCAAGGCTGCACATTCCGCCATGAAACTCTTGGAAGCTCCTTCACGTAGCAGGTTGAATACTTTCACTGCAACAGTTGCAACAGCTGCTCCATCTGTCTTGAGGATTCCTTTATACACAGATCCAAAACTACCTGAACCAATTAAATTGGCAGCGGAGAACCCGTTGGTTGCTTGAAGCAGGTCTTCGTAGGCTACTCGCTGAAATGTGCTCTCCCATGGGGAGCCTGAAGCTGGCCTACTTTTCTTTTCTCTCAAGAAAAAGAAAAGTAAGAGAAGCAAGATAATTCCAACAAAGCCACAAGGAATTGCAATTATAAATTTCAGCCTGGTAGAAGATGTCAGCTGTTTTGACTTCTTGGAGGTGCATCTGGACAGATTCAGCTGAGGTATTCCTCCACAAAGCTCCTCGTTTCCCAAGACTGAAAATCCACTCGCATTAGCAAAGACCCCTTGTACAGGCACCTCACCTTCAAGGTCATTAAATGAAAGATCCAAAATTATCAGCAACTTAAATTCTCCCAAAGACTTGGGAATTTTTCCTGTCAAGTTGTTGCGGGAGAGATAAAGAACTTGAAGTGCTCTCAAAGAACTCAACGACTCGGGAATGGACCCATGGAAAGAGTTATCAGCCAAATACAAATATTCCAAACTCACACAGCTTCCAAGTGTTCTGGGGATTTCACCAGATAACCTGTTATACGAAACAGTGAGATATCCAAGATTCACCAACTTATCCACTTCCATTGGAAGGGAACCCGTCAACTGATTTTCAGATAGGTCTAAATACCTTGATAAAGATGAAATACGCATTAGTTCTTTCGGTATGGGACCGCTCAAGTTATTCCGGGAGAGGAGTAAGGACAACAAGTTCTGGCAATTTTCAAGACTTGATGGAATGCTTCCATTTAAATTATTTGCATGTAACTCAAGATTGATCAATGAAGTACAATTTCCCAGAGAAGATGGGATGCTCCCTGAGATTTTATTTGAACGAAGAGACAGAACACGTAAATTTCGAAGTTTACCGATAGAACTTGGTATAGTTCCAGTCAACTGATTCATCTCCAAACCCAACGTCTGGAGGTTGACGAGGTTTCCAATATCAGTTGGAATGATTCCACGTATTTGATTTCGTCCAAATGTCATGTGTATGAGCTTTATTGAGAAGTTGCTAATTTTTTCTGGCAGCGCCCCTCCTAAATTGTTATCATTTATCCCCAATACTTGCAAATTAGTGTTGTTTGCAAGGGGGTAGAGAAAACCCAGGTCGTCGTCCTCATTGTTTCCAAGATCATTAGTTTGAATTACCAGCCTTCGTAGCTTCGGCATGTGTCCTAGATCTGGCACTTTCCCGGTGAATTTGTTGCTTGAAAGATCAATAACTGTAATATTTGAGGCATTGAACAGTGATGCTGGAATGAGCCCGCTAAAGTGATTGGTGTGAAGTCCAAGCGTTTCGAGATTGGGAAGAGTTAGGCCTAAGTCAGAAGGAAGACTTCCATGAAGTTGGTTAGATGACAAAGAGAGTGTAGTAAGAGAAGAGAGATTGTATATGGAGGGTGGAATTGTTCCGCTCAGATTATTTATATTAAAAACGAGATTTTTTAATCTTTTCAGCTGCCCAAAGTTCTTTGGAATACCTCCTCGCAGATTATTAGCCCCCCCAAAAATCGCCTCTACGGATGACAAATTTCCGAAAGAGATTGGTATCTCACCCACTAGATTATTAATTTCAAATACAAACCACTGCATCTTTGATAACGATCCAAGTTCTCCAGGAAGTCCTCCAGTAAGTTCGTTGCCTCCTAAATAAAGGTGTAATAGATTAGAGCACCGTGAGATGTTGACAGGGATTTCTCCGGTGAATGTGTTGTTCCGAAGGAGCAACTTCTGTAGCCGAAATAAACGACCTATTTCTTGAGGGATGGTGTGGCTGAAACTGTTGTTATTCAGGTTGAGTATCCTGAGAAAACTCAAGTTGCCAATGTGGGGAGATAGACTGCCCACCAGTTTGCATGAATTTAGGTCAAGCTCTACCACTCGCTGATGCCGGCGTCCACACGTAACACCCGACCACTCACAGAAGTGCGAGGAATCATTCCATGAGCTTAGTGTTCCGAGGGGATCGGCTTCGATTTGATCCTTGAAAGCTAGCAGGGAGAGCCTATCTGTCTCATTTCCTATGGGTAATGAAGAGGATAAAGAAAGGTGAATTACTTGGAAGATAAGTGGCCATAACAAGCATGAACCCATGCTTGGCATCTCCATTTTTATGCGATGATCTTAGAGCTTAAGTACTGATCAAGATATGGTCAGCAGTCTGTGCTACTGATGATAATATATAGAAGAAAGATATTGGATGGATTGCTAATTAAGATGAATCAACAAAAAAGCATATATTTTTTTATCTTGACTATATGATGCTAAGTCCCGTGCAATTTATTTGGTTCGAGGAAATGTTGGGTTTCTATGAATATGAAGAAATGGCCTCTTTTTTCTACCGTGTAGAAGGAACCCGTCAGTAATTGCTTGGAATCAGGCAAAACAAGACATAATTTGTCCAGTTTCTCGCTCTTCTAGGAACCGTTGAAAAAATCTTTGCGTAAAGGAATGCATTTTTTTTTTCTATATTAGCACAGTAATAAAAAAATATATTCTTAAATTAACACATTTAAAAAATTATTTCTTAATCTAACATGATTAACAAGACTCGGTCGAACATGCATTGCAAGCATAACCATTCCATCATGCATTTATGTAGTACAAACAAGTTTTTCCACAAAAATACCCTAATCTCTTATCCTTCACTGTTTTAAATTTTTTTTTAAAAAAAAATTATATTTTAAAATTATTTTGATATGCTAATGTTAAATGTTAAGAAAAAAAATAAAATTTAAAGAATAATAAAATATTATTTGATGCAATTCTCAGTGAAAAATATTTTGAAAAACAACTGTTATAACATTATCTAACATGATTTTTATGTTTCTAAAGTATTTTTAAAAAATTAATTTTTTATTTTTTAAAAAATAAAAATAAAAAGAAAAAAATGGTGAAGTTGTCTTATTTATCTTTAATTTTCTTAACTGAAACAATTTTTTAAAATTTTGATAAACTCCGCTGCTTATTAAAAAAGATTATTCAGAAGTTAAAAAACAAAAAACAATTATTTTATTTTGTCCAAATTCTCTCTTTCATTTGGGAGCAACGACTCAAATAAATGCTTGGAGGAAACATGAGTTGAATGATCACGACTCACGAGTCTTCATGTTTAAAATTTCTAACTTCCATTGTACGATAGAAAAGAGTCATAGACGAGTCTTCATTTCTAACTTCCATTATACGATAGAAAAGAGTTATAGATGCAATTAAATTTCCAAGATTTTTTTTTATATAAAAAAAAAAGACATAAAGAAGGAAGGAAGGAAAGAAAACAAAAGAAAAACCCATGATTGGTTACTAAAATTGCTTTTCCTGCATGCTTGTCACCAAAAGTAAATTCTGAAAAGATTAAAAAAAAAAATGATAGCCCATAGTTGGGCCTTGGGCCTATTAGGTTTGACAGATGCTTATTACAACCGAATTTATGTTTGATAATAGACCCTTCTTTCTCATTATTTTAACACCAAAGGGTCCTTTTTTGTATTTTAAAATTATTTTTGAATTTACTTTAAATTAATAATTTTTTAAGATTTTTAAATTAATATTAAAAAATTTAATTTAATATATTTTTAAAAAAAAATATTTTAAAAAATTATTACTCCAGCATAAAACTCACTCTACTCAATTTTGGATAGAGAGACTAAGATAAATGAACGAAATTACTCCCTGTTTTTTTATATAATATGTTTTTTTTTAGTTTTTTTTAATATTAAATTAATTGTTTTAGATTTTCTAATAATTTTGATATATTAATATTTAAAAAAAATTATTTTAAAAGATTATTCTTTAAAAAGTATTGCATCAAACACACTTTAGAAAGCTTAAAATGAGTAAAGACAGCTGATTACCGAAAACCCAGATTGTGGACCTAGAACAGCTCACGCCTCACAGTGGTAGCAGGGACTGTGTAATTAGTGCCATATGCATCCAAATCGATAAAATAACGTAGAAATTCTGAAAGATGTGTTTTAATTTTTTAGATTTTAAATTTATTTTTTAAAAATTATTAACTCGATTTTCATAAATATTAGGATAACTAAAAAGTTACATGATTATTAATTCTAAAATTTATAAAATTAATTAAGATATACACAATTTTATTCCAACAACCATATTAATTAAAAAAAAAAAGATAAAGGAACGTCTCATGGCTGAAAAGTTGGCTCATAAAGTCAGGTTTGGTGCTGTTCTAATAGATATCAATTAATCGGGTTCGTATTTACATCTTATTTATTATTTATAAATGTTTATATTTTATTTATTGAGTTTTGAATATTTTATTTAAATACTATTTATTATATAATATAATATATATATATATAGGACGGATTTAAATAAGTTTGAAATTAGATTTGTTAATATCTATATTCTATATATTATTTATTATATAAGATAATTATCCCAAAAAAATTATATTAAAGAAATCAATATTTATTAGATTTAAATTAAATTATCATATGTTTTGTGAATGGCTACTGGCAGAATTATGGTTGAGAACCACGCTCAAAAGCCGTACTATAAGATAAGAGGAAAGCAAAAAAAAGGACGGGTGGACTGAGATGGAAACTTGCATAGAACAAAGGAAACAAATCAGAAGGCCCATAAGCTAACAAAGCCTGCTCAAACAAACTTCACATGCCCATTAAATCAAACAAAGCCCATTAACATAAAATTCTAATACCCATTAAATCAAACAAAGCCCATCTTTAAATTCTTCAACAAACAGATACCCGGAGATCCAAAGCCCATCTTCAAATTCTTCAGCAAGTCCTATCTTGATTATTGAAGTCAGACATTGCAAGATCTTGTGACCTCCAGTATCATTCTTCCTGCAAGAGGCATCGGTACTTGTCTACTCAACTTCTCTCAGAAGTAAGGGATCCACAACATCAACTACACGGTCAGGCAATGGCATTTTAGCATAATTGTGAAGGTTCAGCTCGTCACTAAACAAGCCATCTACTGGTTTCTTTCCTGTGAACATCTCCAACAGCAGGATGCCGAAGCTGTACACATCCCCGTATGCGCACTCGATGCCATGCTCTGCAAATATAAGCATTTGTTTATGTCCTTGTGCCTTTTAGCTAAGAGACACACAAGGGTCAATCTTAATTTCCTAAATTCATCATCTGATGGCAATTTACGAGATGATAATATTGTTATTTCAAAAGAATTTTAGGAGACTAAATGTGAGAGGATTGTATGTCTTTGGCAGGAATGATGGTGATCATGTGCCAAACATTTATATATGATCCTTAATGAAAATGGAGTTTTCAATCACCTTAAGAACGGGATCATAATTAAGAATTATAATTAACAAATAATGGAAAATTATTCTACTGATACCTCAGGTGAAATGAAATGTCATGTCATGTCAGTTTGCAAGACTTCATGTGAAGCTCAACAACTCTCTATGCTGCTTTCCACAAATTCGCAGAAGTGTGGATTTATTCCATGAGCTCAAAATACCCAGGGGATCATTAGCAATCTGGTCCTTAAAGGCGAGGAGGGAGAGTCTATATGTCTCATTTCCTTGACCTGAGGAGAAGGAAAATCTATATTTCCGGAGAAATTATACAAGTGACAAGAGAGGGAAAGGCTGGGATCGCAAGTTTGTCCCCTGTAGTTTTTCCACAAAGATGCTCTAATCTCTTATCTTCCACGGTCTTTATCTGGAGAAATTATACAAGTGACAAGAGAATAGGACCGGCTGGGTCCCTAAAATGATTGTCCACAAGAATCTTACTTAGAGATTGTTCACTTGTAAACTTCAATTAATGGTAATGATAGGAATGATTATTTTCAGTTCAGTTTTTATATAAAAATAATAATTAAACCGAATTTTTTTAAAAAAAATAACCGAAATTGAATTAAACTTGTTTAAACCAACCAGTATTTCTATATAGTTGCTGTCGCTTTAAAGTAAAATAAAATATATTTTAAAAAATAACTTTTGACAACCGTAGCCCTGGCAGAAATGCATTGCTGCTACATTCGCCAGCTATCAGTCCAGGGTGATAGACAAGGACAGGCTCTCATTATTTAAGTTTCATAAAATCTTGTCTGCTATTTTGGTGTTCCATTTTAGAATACGTTTGTTTGTAGAAAAATTATTTTTTTTTTGAAAGTAAATTTTAGAAAAAATAAATTTTTGAAAAGTAAATTCTAAAAAAATATTTTCTGATATTTGATAGTGTTATGAAAAATAAACTGGAAAACATTTTCCAGTATTTGGTTATATTATGGAAAATGAACTGGAAAATAATTTATTAATGAATTAATTTTTTTTTCAAGTTTATCTAATATATATATATAAAATATTTAATCACTTACAATAAAAAAAATAAAATCTAAAAAGTATAATGATGAATTTTTTTTATTATATCCTATATTCATACATAGCGTATTTTATAAAATATAACTATATATGTCATATCATATTATAGAGAAATAAGTTTGTGAAATATTTTTTACGTAAAACCTATTTTTTATCAAATAAATAGAACAGTGAACGGAAAGAAACCAACATAAATAGAACAATTATATTACTCCAAGAAACCACAAAAGAAAGGGATCAAAACAAGCCAACGTAAATAGAACAGTGAGATTGTATTACTCCAAGAAAAAAGAAACTACAAAAAATTGATGGATCATGTTGCAGAGTGAGAGACAGAGAAATTGAAAATATACGGAATTCTGACTTCGCCTGAGGCTGTGTATGAGAAAATAAACGGAAGGAAAGTGTTTTCCTTTCTTTAACATAAGGAAAACACTTTCCTTTATTAACGTTATTTTTTTCAGTTTGACTGAATTCAGTTTTCTTTAACTATTTTTTTATATTGTTGTGTCAAACATAGAAAAATAAGGAAAATGAATTCCAGGAATTCACTTTCCTGCAATCAAACACGCCCTTAATCGTGTTTTTAAATGAAAATTGGTTTTTTTAAAATTAATTTTTTAAAAAAATTTAAATTATTTTAATATTATTTTAATTTATTTCTACATAAAAGACATTTTAAAAAATAATTATATCCATACTCAAAAACTACCTCTCAAATAAATTCATTGTGCTATTTAATATTATTTCAGGAGATAGCGACGAGTCTTGCTCTAATTAAGTAAAATATGAACACCTTCTCACTTTTACAATCTCCTCCATAGTTTTCATTTTTTTCTAAGCACGAACTCTTTTACAATCCTGAAGATTTGATCCTTGCTCATTTGGTATGATAACTCTACAAGTAGCTAGCTACTGGGTGCACCAGATGCGTTGATATAGAAATTATTAAATAATTAATTAGCTTCTAATTCCATTAAAATAATAATGTACAACAATGTTTATTAGTTGAAGGATCATCCACATCAAGAAGTAGACGGTGCCATTAGTAACTTAAAGTAGTTGTATCTAATATTGTAAGGTTAATTTCTCTTTGAACAAACGGTAAAACTGGCTCGAGTACTGTTGGATCTGAAATATGGGAGCTTTCTAGTGTGTTTGGTATTGCGGTAGCTGTTGTGGTTGTGGTTTGAAAAAAGTTGTTTTTATAAAAAGTACTTTTAGTTGAGGTTGGTTTGAAAAAATAGGTGTTTGGTTAAAACTGTGGTTGAAATTGAGGTTGAAAAAAAGTAGTTTAATGTGTTTGGTTAAAAATACTTTTTAAATTGAGATTAAAAAATAAATAAATAATATATATATATATATATATATATATATATTTTGATGGTTTTAAATTTAATTATTGTAGATTTAACTATTGCTATTACAACATGAAATAAATAATACTTATATCAAATATTTTTTATTATTTCATTAAACTATTTATAATTTTATCATGTTTAATAAAAACTATAATTTTCTTGATTTTTTTAAGAGCACAATAATATTAAATAAAATATCATAGAAATAAAATTAGAATTTCAAGACACTGTTAACGACCCGTGAATTAATTCAACTGTGCCAAGTGAATTAACATTCAATGTCCCCCTTTTCTCTATCTTGAAGCCATTTAACTTCACCTTTGATAAATTGTCTTTTGATATCTTACCCAACTCCATCTCTTTCCTTGTACATAGCAAGAAAAACAGAGCAGGTCCATGGCCGGTAACGAGTTTGCAACCATGCTGAACAGAAACACCAACAAGATCACTCTCCTAGTCTATGCAATTCTTGAATGGATTCTGATCAGTCTCGCAAGATATGCGTGAGGACTGCTCATCCTCATCTCATTGTGAATCCTTGAACAAGTTTACTTTTTTTCCTTGGATGAAGCAACTTCGTGACCTTCAAGATTTGGGGTGGTAAGCTAAGTGAAAATGGTGAGGAGGATTTGAAGTGTTCTTGTTGTGGTGTTTGCTTGGACATGAAACTATTTTGTGATGATTACTGTCTAATTGCCTTCTTGGGGTGACTCGGTTTTTACCCAGAAAATTTTTTTGGTTTTGGATCATTAAGTTGATGACAACGCTGATGATAACGCTGGTGTAGAGAATCATCCAGATAGAGAAAGCTTAAGAAGTGAATAGTGCAGGATATAGCAACAGGCGGCAATGAAAAGTGAAAAGCAGCAATTTTCTGCTTCATCAAAACCAGCGGTAGAAACACAATTTTTAGTGGGACCCATCTTCAAAACCTGCGTTTAAAATATTAACCAAACAGCTATCTTTTGTGGTTGGAACAAAACACAGTTCCAACCACAATACCAAACGGCCTCAACTAGCTGGCTAGCTAGGCAGTGCTTGAATGATTTCCTTTTCATACAAATGACACAAATATTTTAAATTAAAACGGTAGACAACTTAATTAAGCTTACTTAAAAGACTTACATAACATTATTAGATCTAGTCTGCCAGTTCAAATAGCTGGGGAAAGAGAAATATTGTCTCTTACAAATTACCAGAAAGGGAAGAGAGAGGAAACCAGCAGCATGCATGGATATATAGTCGAGCTTATTAATTCTAGAGAGTCGTAAATTTGTCTAACTCCAAGCTAGCAAACTAAACAAGATAATTATTTTACCCCACGACCTGCAATGGTAGGATTTGAAAGGAAAAACATCAAAGGCTTGAAAACTTAGGATTTGGAGAAGCAAATGCCAAAAATTCAGGATCACGTTCCAATATAGCCATTCGTTCCTCATCTAAGGTGACCCATGCCTCAATCCCGTTACCATCTTTGGTTTCGATAAGTACAGTGAGATTTCTGAATGCAGGGCCAACTTTTCCCATGAGACCAACCCATATGGGCTCTCCCCATCCAAAGTTTGCCTTGGTTAAACCAAGATAACACCAACAAGTAAAAGCAAATATATCTGGCTTTTCAAGAGAGAATAACCCTTCTAGCTGGCTGCAGTAATCAGACATGGTTTCAAACCCTTCTTCACCTTGCATAGTTCGTGTATAATCACTATCATACAGTGCAATAGCTTCATTCAACTGGTTTACCAATTCATGCAGTTCTGTGTTTGTGTCTGTGGGGTTTGCAACAGCAGTTGCCCACCAAAAGATATTTCCAATGGAAGCTTCGGACATGGGTGGCTTCGTACGCGACCGGAGATTCACTGCTTCGACCAAAATGGATGGCTTTGGTGAATCTGATATTGCCTTTGAAGCAGCCATACAGCATTTCCAAATGAAACATGACAATGTCTCGGCTCTTGATGGCTTAGTGTCCGGCTTGCCAGCTTTGGCCTTAGCCCTTAACATTGCTATCGCTTTGGGATCAAAGACAAACCTTCTTGTAATGTAATTTCCTTCCGTGAACCACAAGGTTTCCGTTAGCGATATATGGTTTTGTGGAAGTGGATTTCTTGGTGGAAAAAAGAGTGACGCCTTACTGAAATCAGGAGCCTCAGTATGTTCTCCTCGAGATTTAGATGCCCAAGCTGAAAGGAAAGCCTTGGCTGTTCCCCCATCAACGAGCTTATGTGAAGCAGACCAGCCAAGTGATATTCCTCCACAGGCAAATATGCTCACTTGAAAAGCTGATATAGGTGCATTCATGTTTTCTTTTGTAAAGGGCTGGCATGGAAGGAAATGGTTCAGTGACTCAACTTCATGGTGTTTAAGGTAATCAGACAAGCGACAATTAACTTGGGCCTCAAGGAATGGGACGCCTTCACTGAAACAATCAATGAAGAGATTATCTTTAACCCTTCCAGAAAAGGGGTAGTAAAGGTTAAGGGTCTCTGAGAGAGATTTCTTTAAGCTATCAATTCTGGTTTTGGCGGTAATATTGTTGAAACTGGCATCGTTCATGGGGTAGAAGAAGATAGCTGGGGTATAAGTTGTGGGGTTGAGCTGATCAATAAGGGAGAGTTTGTAGGGTTTTTTCTGCTGAATTGTTGGGGAAGATGGTTTGATGAGTTCTTTTGAAATGATGTGAACTTCTATCTTCACCATTTTCACAAGACTCTTTCTATGCAAAAACGTACGTATCTGTGTTTGAGTGGTGGTTATGGATTGAGGTAGAAGCATTGGTTCGTTATATATATAGAGGAAGGTAATGCTAGGTGGGAGACATATAGGCCTGAGAACAGAACCAGCTGCATGGTCTCAAACCAAAACAAGAGGGGAACGTGTCGTCTTAGATGTGGTTGAGCTACAAATCTCTTGCTATCACGTCAGAAACATGAGCCCAATGGGCAATGGCATTACTGGAAGTCAATGAAACAAAAACATGTTATACATGGGAGAGCTCCAACTCCACTGTTCACGTGAAAGTAGAGTTACTCTCTCATGTTCCGGCCAGACCGGATTCAGTATAAAGCTAAATACATTGAATTGTAGTTATTGTCAAATGAGTCAGATGAATTTCATACATCATAAAATTATATATAATTTAATGAAATAATAAAAAATATTTGATATAAGTATTATTTATTTTATGATATAATAGCAGTAGTTAAATTTATAATATTTAAATTAAAAATCATCAATATTAATATATATATATATACTTTATATCCTCAATTTAAAAAATATTTGTTTAAACAAATATATTTAACTATTTTTTCTTCAATCTCAATTTCAACCACAGTTTTAACCAGATATATATAAATACCAAACCAACCTCAATCAAAAATACTTTTTATAAAATAATTTTTTTCAAATCACAACCACAAAAGTTATCACAATACCAAACACACTAGACTTTTGCTTCAAGTCGCAAATAATGAGAATCTAGTTTTTTATTATTATTATTGAAAATCAAGACTTAAACCTGAGAAAAAAAATTATATTAAACAAAAAATAATAGATGCAATAAGATCATGATACAAGATAAATACAAAAGAATCTAGTTATATATATATATTAAGCTAACAAACAAAAATTACTAATAATTAATGTATATTTATTATGTATAACTCTTTTTGTAATTTAAACAAGATAAATATTATATCACTAAAACTTAAAGCATATTCTTCATTTTATAACGTCAATGACTCAATCTTTTTATTTATAATTGAGCAAGTTTTCACTTTATCCTTGCATTTTTTCTCGTCTTTATATATAATAATCAATTTTTTAAATATATCTTTTAATTATCCTGTCAAGGTTCTTTATTTAGACTTATATAATTGTACATGTCATTCCAAATATAATTGCGCTTCAATTGAGAGTAAATTTTCTTTCTTGCATCCTTAATTTCGATATGGTGCTTTTAAAGGAATATTGTAATAAATTCTTTTGAGTATTTCTAATATTTGAATCTAAAAAATCATGGAAATGAGCAAGGCCAATCCATTGTTTTATTGGTAGACAAGTCTTGGACAAGATTAGTTTTTGACATAAAAATGAACACTTTGACATGACAATACCAAAAGGCAAAAGCCAAGAGCCCACAACAGTGACACTGATGCTTCTTTCAATTCAGTGATAAGTAGCTCAATTTTAACTTTTAGCGTGGAAGTGCAATAGTAATTATTTTTTAAATTTTAATATTGAAATATTAAAATAATTTAAAAATATTAAAATTTTTAATTTAAGATAAAAAAATCAAATTTAAAAAAAAATTAAAACTCACGTACAAACTCTCGTACATGTATTGAATTCTAAACCAATATCTATAGCATCTAATATCTTTTTAAACTCTATTTGTTTTTGTATTTTAAAAATATATTTTTAAAAATTTAAAATGATATTATAAATATAAACTTCCGTACATGTAATAATATTTTTTTATTACAAATAAACTTATCAATAAAGTATTTTTATTTATGATTCTATTGATAAATTAATTATTATCGGAATGATAGTATAAATATTAATAAAAAAATTCATGTATAAATATAAAAATTTTAGTAGTGTTTGATGAATATCTATTCTCCTCTCCAATGAATGGAATGAATGGACTTGGTTGGTTGCCATTCATGTGTACTAACTTGGAAGACACCATTCACTGACATCATTTCTTGACAAATATAGCAGCCCATGTGCTCCGTACCAAATGTCAAAGTTTGTCTGGAGTTGGTGGCACATTTTTGTCTATAAATAGATGCTAAAAGAGCAACATAAAATATGCATAGCAAAAAAAGAGCGAAAAACATGAAAAGAGTGAAAGAGAGAAGGGCCGCCAAGAACAGTAGCCTTATCTTACAGTTCGTATCGGCGGCGGGCATTTTTTGTAGTCAACTAACCAACTTAAAGTTCAATTATCACCCAATAAGTAACTTTTCAAATTAAATAAGTCTCTTGTAAAATAGCTTTTAAACAATACGAAAACCTAAATTTGGATTTTCTCCTAACCGTTTTGTGAGTTCTTAAATCAGGTAAGATCATCAAATTTATATTTGACCGGTTAAACTCCAAGACTAAGGCCACGTTTCTTTTTATATGTTAAAAATAATTTTTAAAAAAATAAAAAATATATATTATTTTAATATATTTTTAAATGAAAAACACTTTGAAAAGCAACCGCAATCACACTTCCAAACAGATATTAAGCTATGATAACTATTTTCCCGTGGATCCAATTTCGTGTGGATAATCCGTTTTTAACTGAATTAAAAACATTAATTTGATTACTTAGTACTAAAAACCGGATGTTTAGTTGATAGCATAAAAATAATAAGATATGGTTTAATTATCCAAAAAAATAAGATATGATTTAGCGGTAAAACCAAGTAGCTCACATAGATGAGGTCTTGAATGTGTGTGTATTCTGTTTTCTGTTTTCTTTATGCATGGAGCATTAAGAGCCAATGATTTGGCAAAATATAAAGTTCATACAGTGTAATTTAAAATAACTTGTTTTAATTTTTTAAAATTAAAATAATATTATTTAAAAAAAATAAAAATCAAACTGAGATTTGATTAGATCATTGATAATTAATTTATTAAATTAATTTGAGGTGTGTAAATTAACTAGTCAGATCTTGGGTTTACTCCCTAGAGATTACTAGTTCAAGTCCTACAAAACTTAGACCTGACGAGTCGACCTGGTGGCTGGACCAGTCCGGTTTTAATAAAAACCAGTCGGGATAACAACCCGAAAAAATCTGATCGGCCCGGCAGGTCAACCCATGACCCAGGAGAACTCAGGCAAGACGTGGTGGGGATCGCATGTTTGTCCCAGGCAATGGCATTTTAGCATAATTGTGAAGGTTCAGCTCGTCACTAAACAAGCCATCTACTGGTTTCTTTCCTGTGAACATCTCCAACAGCAGGATGCCGAAGCTGTACACATCCCCGTATGCGCACTCGATGCCATGCTCTGCAAATATAAGCATTTGTTTATGTCCTTGTGCCTTTTAGCTAAGAGACACACAAGGGTCAATCTTAATTTCCTAAATTCATCATCTGATGGCAATTTACGAGATGATAATATTGTTATTTCAAAAGAATTTTAGGAGACCAGTCACTGTTTGACATTGCGTTTGTAATTGCGTTTCATCAAATTTTGAAATTTTTTTTTTTAGCTAAAATTGAGTGCGGTTTGTACTTTTTAGATCGTTTTGATGTGCTGATATTAAAAATGATTTTTAAAAAATGAAAAAATATCATTGGCATGTATTTTGGCACGAAAAGCTATTTGAAAAACACCCGCAACCACACTGCCAAACACGCCCTTATGTGAGATGATTGTATGTCTTTGGCAGGAATGATGGTGATCATGTGCCAAACATTTATATATGATCCTTAATGAAAATGGAGTTGTCAATCACCTTAAGAACGGGATCATAATTAAGAATTATAATTAACAAATAATGGAAAATTATTCTACTGATACCTGGCGCTGCGTAGCCAATGGCTCCTTCTATACCAACAGAGCAACTCTGAATTGAAGATGATTGAAGGGAAACTTTTGGACTGAACCTTGCTAATCCAAAATCACCAACACGAGCAGCCATATCAACATCCAGAAGAACATTGTTTGGCTTGAGATCACAGTGAACAACAGGCACTTGGCAATCATGATGCAAATAGTCGAGCGCAGCAGCCACATCAACTGAAATTTTTAACCTCTGAATAAGGTTCAAGTTTCTTGCCTCGTGTGCCTCGTCTGAAATCTGAACTGGATGCAACCACTCTTCTAGACTCCCGTTGACCATAAACTCATAAACAAGGGCTTTAAAATCATGACCTTCAAAATCAACACCGGCACATACACTTACAACTCTGACGAGATTTCGGTGCTTGATGTTTATCAAGGCTGCACATTCTGTCATAAAAGCTTTTGGAAGCTCCTTTACGTAGTAAGTTGAATACTTTCACTGCAACAGCTGCTCCATCTGATGCAAGAATTCTTTTGTACAAGGACCCAAAACTGCCTGCACCAATTAAATTGGACGGGGAGAATCCATCGGTTGCTTGAAAGAGTTATCTTTTGTTGCCATCTAATTCAAGGCTAAAGAGATTCGATCAACGAGAAATGATGGCAGGGATTTCACCACTGAACGAGTTGTTTGTTAGGACCAAAGCCTGTAGCCGAGACAAACTACCCAGTTCCCGAGGGATGTTCTGGATGAAGCTGTTGTTTTCCAGATTTATTGTCCCAGAAAATCAAGGGTGATAATGTTAGAGAGTAATATAAAATTATTTTTAAAATTTTAATTAATAATTTTAATTATTGATTTGAATTAGTTTTTTTGACACAATTTCAAATTCAAAAACCTTTTAATAAAGATAATATATTAAAAAATTATATAAATTATATCTCACATCATCACCTAAGAACGCAAGTTTTTAAATGAGATGTTATGCTAGCTTGCAAGACTTCAGGTCAAGCTCAACAACTCTCTAACGCTGCTTTCCACAAATTCGCAGAAGTGTGGATTTATTCCATGAGCTCAAAATACCCAGGGGATCATTAGCAATCTGGTCCTTAAAGGCGAGGAGGGAGAGTCTATATGTCTCATTTCCTTGACCTGAGGAGAAGGAAAAGAAGAGTTGAAGTATTAGCAAGAAAAGTGGCCAGAATGTGGATGAACTCATGCCCGAAAGCTCCATTTTTATGTTATACTACAGCTCAAAGTGTGGCAAATATGGTTAACTAGCTTTGCTATGCAGTTGATATAAATAGATAGGAAAAGGATGGATGGAAGACATAGATGCATTCACACGTACATTCATAAATAAATTCAGATATATATAATGATGATGAATAAAACAAACAAGCCAAACATAAAATATAATTATTCAGGGAGCATGTTTGATGGAGAAACTTGGCCTGCAAGGATGCAGTTCGAATTCATTCAAAGTCGCAAGTAAACATGTAAAACAATTCAGGATCAGTTTTCAGTATGAAAAGTGGCCGCAAGGCTGTAGGTCGTATTCAATTTGTTTTGTCGCAAAATGAATAGTTTCCAGCAAAATGATGGTGATCAAGACGTTTTTTATAAAGAGGAAAGACTTCAAGGTGATAGTATTTTCTAACTTGAAGTCAAACACACAGAAAACAACTTGAAGTTTCTCAGGATCAAAATTTTCAAGTGAAGAAAGAGATCCTACGCCGGTTCACCAAGAAGGTGGTTCTAGACAAAGCAAAGCATGGAAAAGAGAGTCTACAATCATTTAAAATTGAGAAACTCCGTCACTCTAAATTACTAGGTGACTTTAAGACATTGGCTCATATATGATGCCTTCGTGGCTAACAGCCTAAAGCCACAAAACTGCAACAAACCGGATCTTTTTTAAAGTAGCAAAATAACAAAAGCTAGCTAGTTAGCTAGACTTAAACTAAATCTAACAAACCATGTTTTCTTCTTCTTTCCTTTGGTTTTGCTTGCATAGGTATATTTAGGCAACCTTGGTTACCACTGCAGAGACCATCTTGTTCATGATGCCACACACGCCATGGCCCCTGCAAAGAAGGTGATGTCCCTTCTCTCCCCAATGCTCACCCCATGAGTTCCTGATGATCCAGTACGGCTTGTAGCCAGACCTAATTAAGAATGGAGTAACCTCTTGCACCATTCCCAACAAGTAGAACACCACGGTTGAGCCATTTCTTGCCGCGAATAACTGGGCACGAGACCCCTCTAATACAAGTTTGCATTAATATTGCATTCAATCCAGCTGCATTTTCCCAGATAAAATCTTTTCAATATCATTGACCACGACATATTAAATAACGAATGCTAATTGCTGATATAGTGTAATAGAAGTTGAAACCATTAACAGCAGTCTTCTATGAATCCATATATGCTACTCTTCAGAGAAGGTCAGCTTACTTGCAAGAAGTCCATGGTGAACTAAATTTGCCGCAACTTACAGCTATTTTCTCAGGATCAAACTTGCATTCCCCACGTTTCCCTGTCTAAGGGCATGTACTCTCCTCTTGTAACGCCCCTGCCTCGATCAAACACCTGTAGGCATTGGTCATGAACCCTCCACCGCAACCATCACCACAGGAAGTCTTGTCTGTCTTGTCCCATTAATTGCACCAAAATCTCAAGGAAATCAGTGGATATTATATTTGAGCTTTCCGGCCTTGATTTTGATGACAAAACTTCTCCAATTTGAGTTGATGTCGTGTCTAAAGTTATTGGTGTTGCGATGCCTGTCCAATGATCAGAACAAGAGATAGAAAGGGGAATCAGAAACTAACCACACTGTCACAATCAACAAGCTGTTGTTCACTAAGGTTGAGAAGCTTCCTTGTTGCAATAAAATTTGCTCCTTCAACAGATCCAGTGGTGCTAAAAGCCCAGCATGATCCACAAGCACCCTGCAATATTAGTCTCACGAACTCATTAACAAATGAACTTGCACATCTCCAGCCTTCTACAAATTTTCTTAGAGACATCCCATCAGAATGAATAAGCAGTGCTGCAGCCAGATGCTTGATCAAATTAGCCCTCCAATTAATTAACTCGAGAAATATACTAATGCTAGCAACTGTACCTGAATCTTGACATCAGTGACAACTCCTTTCTCTCTCCATTCAAAGCTACCAGGCAAACCACTAGCATCCACAAACTACACTGAACCCTCCTCCACAGCAGGCACACCACCACCCAAAACACCACTATACATCCTCTCAAATTCCTCCTCTGTCGAGTCCATGAACGGAGTGACCCCGTGAATAGAAGCAGCGGAATTGCAGTGCACGATTTTATTTATTTTTTTTTTTTTTTGAGAACACGCTGATTTTAGTGTTTGAACTTTATCAATATTTACAGTTAAGTGTCTCAACTCTAATTTTTAACAATCGAGTCTTTAATCTTCTAAAAATTACGCAGTCAAACACAAAAACGGATGTTTATCAAGGTGAATCCTACTTCTCAGTGAAACAATGACATATTGACATGTATTTACACCTATATCATATTTTCTTTTCAAAATGATTTTTTTAGATTATAAAAGTAAATAAATTAATTAAAATAAAAAACCATCCATTACTTCCATCCAAACAAAAAGATCTCCTTCCTTTTTTTCGTTCCTCACACCCAATTTGACTCTTCTTTATTTCCATATTTTGTTGCCAAATTCAAACATTTTCTTTAATTAAAGTCAGAATTCAAATTATCAACATAATCATATACAAAGTACAAATCACTTAAAATCCGATTAAAAATGTATTTGAAAGTTTGTTAATGGTTGCTTTTCAAAGTGTTTTTATTCCAAAACATATTAAAATAATATTTTTATTTTATTTTTTTAAAATTATTTTTTATATCAGCTCACCAAAATGATTTGAAAATATAAAAAAATATTAATTTAAAAAAAATTCAAATATTTTCAAAGCGTTTCTGAAATACAATGCTAAACACATCTTTATTAGATCATTGGAGGAGAAATATTTTATCTTATTAATAGCCAAGGATTACTGCTTGAATTAAGTTATAGTAAAGAAGTATTATATTTCCTATAAAACAGGCAAAATATGTATGGTGAAAAAGACAGGATCATGAGGCAGGTTTAGTAAACAAAAAAAAAAAACCCTAAAGAGATCTGGTCTTTAATTTTTTTTTTTTTGAGTAAATCAGACCCAGTTACCAAAGGGAATAAACACGACGAAGACAATGAGCATGGTTTTTCTCACATCAATTATATATTTAAGAGTGTCCCTGCTGTGAACATTGACAACCAAGACAAGAACAGGGAATTCTCTAAAGCTAGCCACAGGTCGGTCCTTGCAGAACTAAGGAAGAAATTCTATTCATTTATTTATTTTGATGTGTTGAGAAGTAAAGATGCGATAGAAAATTGAACTAAGCGGTATATCTGATGATATATCCCCCTAAACATTAAACAAATATGTCAATGGATTAGATGCAGCCCCTTGGATCTAGAAACTGTAGCTTTCACTTCTTCTGCTTTCCCATCTTCCTGGAGAAAGTTAGTGAGCATCTCCAGGCTAGGTCTCAAAACCTTGTCGTCCCAAACATCTTCATCTACGTTTCCACTTCTCTCGTACACAAAAGTAGCATCAATCCGATGTAATTTCCATCCTTTCTCATTCGCCAAATATTTGATTTTCCTCAGTTGTTTATTGATTAGCTTCTTGGTATTTTCTTTCATTTCCTTGATACCAGTGTCAAGTAACATTTTTCTGGTCACCTCATCGGCCATTTCCATTTCAGCTTGAAAATATGGTTCCAGCTCTGGAATCCCAATAGCCCGCCAAATCCCGCTATTGTGATCTATCCCTGGAATAAACATGCCTCGGACCTCGTCGACAAGACCAGCATCGAGCATCTTATCAACCCTCTTTGCTGCGCGAACAAATAAAATTGGCAAGGCAACATCCACCCATAGAAAACAAGTATCGTAATTATCCTTGAACAGTGGATCCTCGACGAGTGCTTCGATGTATCTGTTTGAGCCGCCGGCAATAATGGGGATGTTTCCATTCCCTATAATATGTCTCATGGCCATATGTACATGGTTGCAAAAATCTTGTGTGGTAAACTCTTCCCCAGGTTCCACAAATCCTAGCAAGTGGTGAGGCACACCTCGGCTTTCATCTTCCGAAACTTTGTTGGTCAATATGTCAAGGCCCTTGTAAACCTGAATTTTGTCCGAGTTGATGATCTCACCTTGAAAATGAGTGGCTAAATCGATGGAGAGTTTTGATTTTCCAGTGGCAGTTGTTCCCATTACGAACAAAGCTTTTTGCTTTGTACTGCCATCATTCGCGGAGAGTGGACTAATTATTTGTTTGTTGCGGTGCCTAGGGAAAAAAAAAAATCCAAATTGAAAATTAATAAAAAAAATCAAAATAATGATCCAATTCTTTTTTTTATATAAAAAAAAATCAAGTCAAATCAAAAACAAAAAAAAAAATCTATTTAACCTTTTGAGATTTATTGAAATTATTTATAATTTTAAATACTAAGCATATATTTAATAATGCGATAATTTTTATAAAAATATTTTTTAATTGAAAATACTTTAAAATATTCTTTTTAATTTTTAACATTAAAATTATAAAAATAAAACACATAAAAAAATTAATCTATGTTTTTCTATATTGAAAAATGGATTAAACCTATCAAAAGAAGCTTAAAACACTTGAAGAAAATATTTATAAAAAAAATTAAAAATTATTTTTGATATGAGCACATCAAAATAATCTAAAAATATTAAAAAAATATTAATTTAAAATAAAAAAATTAAAATTTTAAAATTAAAATTTTAAAATACAGAAACAAATCCTTTAATTACCTGGTCCAATGACATTGAAATTGTAACCTCATTCCCCGCTCCATTCTTATGGGGAGAGAGGCAGCCATTGACATAGCTGTCACGTATGAGCTAAGCTTTGGTTGCAGAGGAATTATTTCCATGATTCGTGCAAAGAGTTGAAGAACAGGCGCTAGGCAGAAGAGATTAGGCAAGGATATATATATATATATAACCTCGTTTGTGAAAAAATCAATTACATAATTTTCGGGTAATATAATATGCATTAAATAAAATTGGATCTGTATATTTCCAATTTTAATATTTTTTCCTTTTTAATATTTTTTCCTTTTTTTATTTAATTTTTCTTTTCATGTTATAAAAAGAAAATAAATTGATAAAATGTTTTTTATATTATACAAAGTTTAGTGATAATATTTTTTTTTCACTTGAGAGTAGATTGAATTTTCTTATTAAAACATGTTTTTCTTTGTCTTTCAAAAATGATTTTAAAAAAAAGTGATTTTCTTTTATTTTTTTCTGTAATTCAAATTAATATTTTTTGATGTTTGTGTGTTATTTTGATATAATAATATAAAAAATCAATGTTAAAAAATAAAAAAAATAGTATCTCAATATAGTTTTTTTAAAAAAAATATTTTAAAAAATAATCATTACATGATAATATAATAAATAGTATATTGGCCTGCGTTATGCAGCAGGTCAACAACAATTTTTTTTTTCAAATGTAAAAATACTTTAGTTGAATTAAAAGTACAAAATGTATTTGTATCATCACCGTCTTCAAATAAATTTGAAAGTATTTTCTATAGCAATATCATGAATAATACATAGCAGAGCAGCGTCCAATACACTGAAAACTAATTTCTTTCCCTTTAATGATTTTGAAAATTTCTTGAATTGATTTATATGGGAATTAATATGCAAAATGAAGAAGATCTAACAATAATTCTATTTAAAATGGGTCTTACATTGTAGTGTTATGTGGTTTTTAAAATAAAATAAAAACACTATAAGGAATATAACATAAATAGTGTTTTTTAATAAAAAAATATTATTTTAATGTAATTTAAAGTGAAAAGTATTTTGAAAAATAATAGTTACCACATTACCAAACGAACTTTAAAAACCCGTTTGTTTTTGTGTTTCAAAAATGTTTTTGAAAAAAAGTTATTTTTAAATATTTTTTTATTTGCTTCAAATTAATTTTTTTTGTGTGTTTTCATATTATTTTAATGCTAATATCAAAAATAAATTTTAAAAAATAAAAATATTATTATAATATATTTCTAAAAAAAAAACATTTTGAAAAACATTTAATTCCTAAATAACAAACATACTCTAAATGGTTGAGCACATATGACATGTGTGTATACAGCACATAAAGGAACATTTCAACAAAGGAATTGCTCTTTCTCTTTCGCATCTTTCTCTCTTCTATCTTAACTGTCATAGACTGGAATATAACATAAATAAAATATCATGATTGAAATGTAAACTCTTAAAACTATAAGGATCAAAGTAAAAAAAAAAAAAAAAAACGAGTCTCTTTAATAGTGCAAATAAATAGTGTTTTATAAATGCGTGAACAAGAGTAAAAATTCATTTTTTTCCCTTTAATTGTTAATGTTAATATCTCCTAACTACAGACTCCTCTGCACGTGGATGAAATACCTTCCATGTTCCAATCGTCTGATATTGCGGTAGGAACCTTGAATCTAATATTAGGATGATTTTACTAATTATTCCTAAAGTAATTTGCTTTCCCTTCTCAATATGATTTGAATTGAAGAGCAAATTCACCTATCAATCACACTAGAAATACTAATGCTCAAATCTAGATTTTTTATTAAAATATATTTACATTTCCATTTTAAGCTCCTTAAAAATAATAAAATATTTTTTTTTTTAATTATCTAAGAGATTTGTTTTAAATAAACTCTTCTTTTTATTTTGGAGTCTGGTTGTGATTATTTTTAAAATACTTTTTATTTATAAATATATTAAAATAATATTTTTTAAAATTATTTTTTATATTAGTATATCAAAATAATCTGAAAATATCAAAAAATATTAAATTGAAATAAAGAAAAAATAAAAAAAATTAATTTTTTTTAAATATTTTTAAAATATAAAAATAAACACGGTAAAAAATCTTGATAATTACGAACAGTCACGGCTTCTCGATCCCCTACACGTCACTCGCGACTCTCTCTGCTGCAAACGTAACCAACCTAACATCCTCGTCGAGTCCACACCTCTTACCACCCAACCAATGTCCATCATCCACGTATGCAGTTCCACCTATACAATTCCAGGCCCCAGCTAACGGATAGCGTGGGGAAATAAAAAACAAATCCCACTCTCCGACTCCTCCGGAATAAGATTCTCAGCACTAACTGTATAGTTTCTAAGAAAATCTCGATGTGCCGATCATGTCATTTTATAGCCATCGAGAAACCTGCATGGTTCTGGGCTCTCTTGAGAAGTGAAGATAAATAAATTATCTGTTATTATCTAGTGTTTATGCACTTATATAAACATAAAGCTAATTATGATAAATATTATCTGAATGAAACAATAATGTATTTAAACTATCTCATAATTCCTTGTGAAAATAAATATAATATCCGGTAGGGAAAATAATGAACTCAACTAAAACGAAAACCTGGATAGGATTTTTAAATTCATCAACTCAATTCATGACGTACGGGATCACGTCTTTCATAAATTTAGAATATTTATTTTGTTTTATTGACTTTAAAGAACTTTTGTGGTATTACTGTATTAGTATGGCATGAACTAGTATCTAGGAAGATAGAAAATGAAGTTCAGGGAATTTATAATATATATTTTTTGTTGTGTGTGGGGTTTGCTAGAAAATACTAAATCCATACAGGAAAAATAAAAACAATAATTTTTTTCTAATTTCTCTATTTATTTTATGTTTCGGCTTCACAATAAATCTTTGCTGGAATGATAGAGTAACTATTGAAAATCTTACACTATAAGAGCTGAAAATGAATATTAGTACATCAAAATAATAAAACACACACACACACACATATATATATATATATATATATATATGTTTTTCAAAGCACAGTGCCAAACATATCCTTGTTAAATTTGCACTTGTTTTTTCTCCCCTTCGAGGTAACAAAGAGAGAGAGAGTTAAAAGAGGGTGTGCTGGGAGAGGGAGAAGAGAGAGAAACTGGTGAGAATGGGGATATTGCAAGAGGATGTTGTAGTGATTAGTGAAGGAGAGAAGCCTGGAGAATCAACTGAGATTACTGTGAATTGTCCTGATAAAGCTGGACTTGGCTGTGATTTGTGCAGGGTTATCTTGCTTTTTGGATTAAGCATTTGTAAAGGAGGTAAGCCTTTTTTTTTTACCTTGTAATGTTTTTGGATTTGTTAATTTTGAGTTACTCTAATTGGGCCTCTGTGATTTGTAGCAGAAGGATTACTGAGTGTTTGCTTTTTTTCCTTTGTGGGATTTCTTTTACTGTTGGGATCAAAGATCATTATGGTTGCTGTGGTTTTGTACATTTGCTTTTATCTGAATGATTAATTTGGGTTTTGATCCGTTATTTGAAGGAGAAGAGAATAAAAGGGAAATGGTATATTTTTTGTTTGCACCTTGCCTTTATCTCTGCGTTGAAGGAGGTTGTTGGGATTTACAGTTGAGAAATTAGGTAGTTAATTCTTACAATTTTTTTCGTGCTGAAACATAGTGTGTGTATACTTTTTTTTTTTTATCATGATTTAGGTTGTAGGTGTTTTTTTGGATAACCAAGACAATCATGATAAATTGTGTATGCATCTAACTGTTTTTTCCCTGCTATTTTTCCAATTTCATATCATTGTTTGAGTTAGGTTTTTTTATGAAACATTGTTTGATATATAGTTCATGAAATATGAGATTGCTCCTCGAGTTTTATTATGGTACACTTAGTTTCTCTGAAACTATAGTTGATTAGTTTTGAATTGATTTTGCATGGTGAAGATGGACAAACGGATGGGAAATGGTGCTATGTAGTCTTTTGGGTGGTGGGGAAGCCAAGCACAAGGTGGAATTTATTGAAGCAGAGGCTATTAGAGGTGTGTCCATCATATTTTTCAACTTCTGAGATTGACTTCTACAAGCCTGAGAACCAACAGCCAAGGCCGCCAGATGTGTTTCTGTTGAAGTTCTGGTGCTCTTATGACTATGAAGGCCTTTTACACGGTAATCCAACATTTCATTTCTGGAGACATCATGCCAGCTTTTAAATTGGTTCTGTCCATATGGGCTTGCTCCCTGTTGGAATGTTTTGGAAACTTGGGAGATGGAAGTCTTGCGATACGGGGTATATTAGTTCTCAAAATGAGTGCCTGCTTACCATGAGGGAGCATTAGAATTCATAAAGGAGTTACATGTGTATTCCAATTACCCCTCTTTTCTATAAATGATCATTCCTGTCCAATATATATGTTTTAATATGGGATCACAGCATGTAGAACATTATCTTTTAACTATTCTTTGCTAACTATTCTTTTATCTTTTTAGATGTAACTGAGGTTCTATGTGAGCTGGAGCTGACAATAGAAAGAGTGAAGGTGTCCACTGCTCCGGATGGGAGAGTGATGGACCTCTTTTACATCACTGATACTAGGTTGGTCATTCTTGGAAACGTCAATCAACTATGGTTATGTCTTTCTGTTTCTCTTCTGCCATTTCTGCTTTTAATAGTTTATTATTTTTAATTAGATGCTCCTATGGTTGCTTTACCAAAGGAAAACAATGCTAATTGCAATATGAAAAGTTGAAAACCACATTGTGAGATTTCACATTTATTTCATCCTTCTATCCCAGCAACCAGTCATGCCCGGCTCCCTGGTTTCAATCAGTAGTAAATGGCATATGTTTTGCATTTGAATCGCAACCTTAAAGACATATAAGAGATGTGACCAATGGCATCTATTGGATATGCCAGTGATGGGTTAAGCATCTACAAAGATAGAATTGTTGTCATTTTGTGACAATAACCTCAAATTTGTCAATTTTGATAAATATACAAGTTTTACTTTTATCTGGCGAGTGTTTAGAATAACTTAAAGTAATCCAATTGAATGCTACATGCTTGTGCTTGGTACGTGGCTTGACCTGCATTTTTCTTTGAACTTTAAAATATCCGTGCATGTTTTAAATTGCCATGATACTAGCATCCATGTCCAGTCATTTCAGAGTTCAATGTTTTAGTTCAATATGCTGGATAAATCCAGTTATTGAGTTATCTGGCTCTTCCACATATAGTATCTTGATCAAGTCATGTTTAACTAATCCTTTATGCTAGCTATTGTCTAGAAAAAAGAGCCTTGTTCCTCATATTACCATCATTTTCATTTTTTTATATAACTGTTATAGCTTCTGAAAGTCCAGAAAATGTCTTCGTTGGCTGCAAAAATGTTACTCACTCTGGATGTGTACTTATAAAGAGTGGATTTGTCTATATGTGTGTGTTTGGAGAGAGAGAGAGAGTCTGAAGGTTGTCTTTCTTTTCTCTTGCTAATCAATGGAATTCGATCATTTGTTATTAGGGAGCTTCTTCGCACAAAAATGAGACAGGAGGAAACAATTCATTATCTGAAGAAGGTGTTAGGGAAGGCTTTGATTAGTTGTGAGATTGAATTAGCTGGGCCAGAGTTTACTGCCTGTTCTCAAGGTTCACCATTTCTTCCTTCTGCAATCACAGAAGACATGTTTAGTTTAGAGCTTCCCAATAATCACCGAAGTGGCTTTCTTGCCCACAATCCTGTCTCTGTTACAGTGGACAATGCCTTCAGTCCCTCACACACACTTGTTAAAATTCTCTGCAAGGATCACAAGGGTCTCATTTATGACATAACAAGAACCCTAAAGGATTATAATATCCAGGTAAGTAATTCAAACCATGAACCATTTATACCTAGGTAGTCTTGGTATCTTTGACCTTTCTAGGGGAATAACCTGTAGGCTGAGTTGGGGAAATGTTGATGAAGGAAACCCATAATAATATGTTGCAAAAACTGCCCTGTATTCTAAAGGACACATGATTGTAGCCTTTATTTAAACGAGAAAATCATCATGGTTTTGTTCACGGGACCTGTTGTGGAACTTTTAGAAAAAGGTTCTGGGTTTCATTGAGCAATGGAAGTTCCCTAATGGTTTCTCTTTCTAGGTGATTCTCCCACTGGTTACCAATAATATTTATTGTGAAACATGGATTTATCTCAGATTTCCTACGGACGCTTCCTTGCCAGTAGAAAAGGAAACTGTGAAGTGGACTTGTTCTTAATGCAAGCAGATGGCAAGAAGATAGTTGATCCCAACAAACAAAATGCATTGTGTTCTCGTTTGAGAATGGAGCTTCTGTGTCCTCTTCGACTGGCTGTGGTTAGTCGGGGCCCTGATACTGAGCTGCTTGTTGCAAACCCTGTTGAATTGTCTGGCAGGGGCCGGCCACTTGTCTTCCACGATATTACTCTGGCTCTCAAGAATCTAAACACCCCCATCTTCTCGGTACCATTCTTTTTCCTCTCTTTGGGTGCGCACATCACACATGATTGCTATCCAAGATTATCTCACACTTTATGGTATCTTTTATTTTCTGATCAGGTAGAGATAGGGAGGCACATGATTCATGATCGGGAATGGGAAGTGTACAGAATCCTACTTGAAGGTGATGGGTTACCTGTGTCCAGGAACAAGATTGAGGAGGGTGTTAGAAAAGTATTGATGGGTTGGGAATAAATTGAGATACTAACTTCACTTAGGGGCCATCACCATCTATCTTATCCTTTTGAGTCTCTAGTACAGCTAGGCGCTAACCGCATTCTAAATACAGATCAAGAAGGTCTTTCATCTCCCCCGTGTCGAAATGCAAGCTTTATTTTTTCTTTCAAAGAAGTTATTATCTTTTTTATGACGTCTTGTTTTGGGTTTTGTTTTCGTAAAAGCCATTGCTACCACCACACTAGGATGTTGTACAAGCTACGATCACCAGTTCACCACAACCATTACTATCTCAGGTTTTTTGAACCTTTACTCATCAAGGTAGGTGTAAATATTTATTACGAAGACGCTTGATGGCATGGGTTTCACGACATTGCCATTTTCTCAGGACAGTTATCAATGGGTGATGTTAGGAATCTTGTTGATGATCCTAACGTTGGTTGTTGACGAGAATGTCTCCCTGCATAATGAGGCCAACAAGGGCATGCTGCATGCATCTCACGATATACAATTTTCATTATGGTTTTCTTTAGTTTGTGTTTGGTGGGCGGCAAGGAAAAACAAAGGGTTTATAAATGCATCTCAATTTACTTTAATTTCTACAATTAATGATAGGAGTAGCATGTTGTTCTCTTTTCTTGCACATGTTTTGTCATGTTAGAGGCCTCCCACGCCGCTGAATTCCTCACCGTCCGAAGTACTTCTGTGTTGAAATTTCATCTCCATCACACGTCTCCGCAGCCTTCTGGTTTTTTGGTTCAATCGCTTATTGACTATTGTAGCCAGTGTTTTGAATATTTAATCCTGATTCCTGGAGTTTTTCATGTCTCCTGTCTCAAATGTGACCTCAATATCTTTGAATTCGGCCTTTAGGTAACTGTTCCTTCTTTATACTTCTTTTGGGTCAACCGGTTCAATCAAATTTGTTTCGGTTCCATCTTAGGTTGGCCCGGTTTGCAAAGTTTTTTTAATGTTCTCTTTCTTCTTGTGATGTCAAACTTCGCTAATTTTACCGCGAAAGTATTATGACATCAGCCAACAAGTCCATTCCCCGATGATGTTTTCCAATTTTTATCTTAGAGAGTTATTTTATGTATTTTTAAAATTGTTTTAATATGTTAATATTAAAAATAAATTTTAAAAATTAATAAAAAAATGTTATTTTACAATAATTTTAAATAAAAAATATTTTAAAAAACAATCTTTATCATAATATATTTTTAAAAAAAACGTTTTTGATAAGGTTTGAGAAAAACTTTTTTGAGAGAAAAAAATCAAAGGTGATGAAATGAGAATTTTATTTATTTATTAAATCTCACATAAAGTAAAAGCATCTTGACAACACGTGTCGCCCATCACCTTTTCAACTACAGGTCCCCACTCTTAACCACGGTAGTAAAAAATAACAACACTGAGGTTTGGTTTATTTTTGTATTTTAAAAATAATTTTTAGAAAACTTAATTTATTTTTTAATTTTTAATTTTAAATTAATAATTTTTGATGTTTTCAAATAATTTTTAAAAAATAAATAAAAAATTTATTTTAATATATTTTTAAATAAAAAATATTTTAAAAAATAACTATTATCACAGTTAAATAATATAAAAAAACTATTATTAAAAATTATAATTATACTAAACGTATCTTTTATTTAGTGAGTAACGATTTAGAAATATAACTACAAGAATTTGATTGTTACAGATTCAAATTCCCAGTACAACGTCAGAAAAAGGAAAACATTCTCATATTTATTTTATTATCTTACGAAGACAGGATAAGTTTAAATAAAATCTGATTTATTTTTATTAAAATGTACAACCATTTATAATTCTTTTGTTTGCCAAGATGGGCCATGTTCAAAGGCCTTGCTCAATTAAACAAAGCCCCAAGATATTTATGATCCACGGCCCATCTCTAGAAAGATACAAATACAGTCTCTCGACGACAACAAAAAAAATAATCACAGATATTTCTAGGGTTTCTACACCAACAGAGACACTAAAAAAAGGTAACAAATTTCTTCTCTAGTTTTCTTGTTTTAATGCCGTTTCAATCTCTGTTTAAAACGGCATCGTGTTCATGCAGAAAACTGCGTTTTTATTTGACATAGAGAGAAAGAAATGTCTGGAAAGGAAGAGAATCGAATATTTGTTGGAGGTTTGTCATGGGACATCACTGAACGACAGCTCGAAAATGCGTTTGATCGATTTGGAAAAATCGTCGAGTGTCAGGTACTGTTTTGCCCCCTTAATTTTCTGTTTGGTTGCTGAGAAAATAAGATAAAAGAGGAAAGTTCGTGAATTTTTGGGATTTTATAATTAATTAAATATATATAAAACTTATGAACAGATAAAAAATGCTTAATAATAATAATAATAAATTTTTTATTGTTGAATTACTTATTCAAGTTTTTGTTTCTGGTTTCGCTGAATTTAAGGATAATAATTGTAGTTTTCTGAATTGTTTATATATTTCCATCGTATTAATTATTATTGTTTTTGTTTTGTTTCCTGGGTTATGATCTTTGAGATGCTGTGTTTTTAGAGATATTTTTCCACCAGAGTGGTTGCTGAAGCACGGTAACATTTGTTTGATTGATTAGATTAGTTTGATCGGATCCTTATTTTAATTTTGCAAGCAAGGGCTCAGCAGTGGTCTCGGGATGTGTGGATTGTTGAAGTTAAAATACAGGTTTTTTTAAAAATTCCTATCGGGGTAAAGAGTTGTTTTTTGAGGAATGATATGACAGTTGGAAAAGTTGGGAATGGACATGATTGTTTGGTTAAGCGATTTATTGGCTTTGACAGTTGCTGTTGCCTGGATTCGTGGATGATGTACTGGGGAGTCTAACTGAAATTTCATGAACACAAAGAGCTTAATTTTTTTGAGGATCACATACATTCTCTTTCAGCTGGTTTTTCCTTGTTAGTTGAACCAGAACAGTACAAAGGTTATGTGGGAAGATTTTTCAAGCTGGAAGCTTGTCTCTGTGGTTCTTCCTTGGATGTTTATTGGTGTGGATTTTATGTCATTATGCTTTCCTTCTCCGAGAATCTTGATGGTTACCTAGTGCCATGAATGTCGTTCTGCAGTATAGCATATGAGGAGTTTTTTTAGGACTTCTGTGTCATCGTGTTTCTTTGCCACACTTGACTTTCCCTACACTGATAATCAGAAGTGCTGCATCCCTTATGCTTGACCTCTTTGTTATAGACAGCATGCACGAACTTCGATTTTGGCATGTACTTTGGGTGATATTGTATCTGTGGTTTCCCAGGAATAGAAAGCTAGTTCTGGCTTATCATGCTCGATATTGCAGCTCGTTTGAAGCAGTTAAAGCTGTCTCTTTCTGCTTGAAAGTGAATCCTTTAGAATGCTAGTCCTGTTTGAATTAAGGTTCCTGCTTTTCATCCTCGCATTTAGTCCTCATCTTTGAACTTTAACCAGCTTCTTGCTTATTTCCTATAACAATATTTCTGTTGGTGGACTCAATATTCCAGATAAGTTTTCAGAGCATGGACATGGCTCATAAACATTGATTAAATCGCACACTGCACCCTGCACTCCAGCATTTGTAGGTCACCCTGTTCGTTGCCTTGTTTGTCAGCGGATCCTTAGCAATTGCTTTTGTCTGTTGGGAGCCTCAGGAGCCATAAGTTGTATTTATTGTTTTGATGTACCGGAACTTGCAGAGGACAGATTCAGTGTCGTCTCAGCAATACAGAATTGGGTGCCTCGTAGCTTTTCAGTGGCTGTTTTGTTAATTTAAAAACTGCCTTTACCAGTTAGAAGCAAGGCTATCTGTTCTTGGAAACTGAAAATGCTGATATGTGGATCATGTCAGACCTGCACGTTGAACATATGCAGTTGTTAGCTGCTGGAATTGTTTTCTTTTTCTCTTTCTCTCTCTTTTCATATCCACCATTCTTTATCCGCTTTGTAACTGGACATCGGCTACCAGCTACCACAAGCACTGAAAGTTTTCAGCATTAACACAATTGACAATAGTCTTAGTTTTCTGGTTCATAAAGCCTTGTCTGAGTGGATTTGGGCAATTCATGACTGCATATCTGACTATGTGAATCAAGTTCTTTTTGTCCATTTATTGTGTGGGCAGATGCATTGACAAATTCATCGTTTCTTGATTGCTTAGTTGAGTGGGTTCTTTTGTCAGTTTGCCAACTGAATGATGAGCTACCAGAGAAGGATCCTGATTGATGGAAATTGTCATGTCCGTTCTGTATTGATGAGGATTGATTATTTTGAGATGTTTGGTTGTGGATAACTTGGTTTAATGATAGCCATGGAGATTAATTACATTTTGGGGATTAGGCTGGAACATGATCATGTTCAATAGAATACTAGCATAGATGACCATCTTGTGGGATTTTTGATGAAGATTGATGCATTCAGGTTTATGGGAGGGCATGTGATGGTTATTATGGAACCCCTATCTTTGAGTGTGGCAAATAGTGGTCAGAGCTCAACTTACTAGATATCAGTTACGGTTTAGAAGATTCCTCTATTTTCTTTAAGAACTCTTTGCAAAATCAAACATATTGGGATCCCTTAGTATTCCATATTACAAAGTGAAAGTAAGTTATTTACTTGTTACTTCTGATCATCTTCTTCTGGATTATTTTTTCATGCAAGTCAATCTTGTGCAGCTTATTTTTTTTATCCCCCCCTTTCCTTTTCCATTGAGAGAGATGATATCATGTTTGAAAGCACATTCTAAAACCAATTATTCAGTCAGTGTACTTTGAATAATGTGCTTTGTGATGGTAATGCAGGTTTGTTTACTGATGAGTGTGTCGAAGTTATCTTTGTGTTTTGTAGTTACAAGTTGGGGTGATGTTTCTCAAAATTGGAGTGATGTTTCTCACCCATTATTGTTACTCCCTCTGTCCTGTTATATTGGTCCAAATTTACTTTCTTTTGTTGTCTCAAAATACATGTCCATAGTTGATAGTCAAAGCATAATTGTTGTGTGACTTATCTTTTTATCTGTATGTAAGATAAACTGCATATTTTAGATACTATCTGCTGTAAAATATTAAGGGTAAAATCAAGATTTAAGAATCAAAATGAGTACATATGAAGCCATATGAAGCACATTTAGTGCTCTTCCTTTGTCATTGTGCCTAAAGGATAATGAACCAGCATAACAGGATAAAGCGAGTAATATATTGTGTTGGAAATGGTATAGACAAATCTAAAAGCTCTCTCAAGTCTGAGAACTGTTTTAAGAGGTAGATGTCAGGGTGTAGTTTAGGAGATCCTAAATAGCAAGTGATGACATATAGTATCTCCTCTTATTAGAACCCAATCATAGTTGCGGGTTTTTTCCAACTTGTTATACCTGAACTAATTGAACTTTCATCATCTCCTGCTTCAAGTATGCTCAGATTCATGTTTTCTTGATTTTGATATGATAGGTGAATTCACTGTTTAGCAGCATATACATGTGCTAGCCATTCATTTTCAATGTGCATTGGGTAAAAAGTGTAGCCGTGTCATCCTCTTTCGTAGTATAATGATAGCACTTCAGCTACCGCCTGGTTTTCTTACACTCATACAATTGCTTGCCATCACACTTTCCGGTCTGGTGTTTCTGCAGGTGATGTTGGAAAGAGATACGGGCCGTCCGCGTGGATTTGGATTTATTACATTTGCGGATCGTCGAGCCATGGACGACGCTATCAGGGAGATGCATGGACGGGACTTTGGTGACCGTGTCATCTCGGTGAACAAGGCCCAACCTAAAATGGGAGGGGATGATTCAGATCATGGCTACAGAGGAGGCTACTCGACTGGCAGCAGAGGAGGCTATGGGGGAGGAGACAGGCCTGCTGGACAAGATGAGTGCTTCAAGTGTGGGCGTTCAGGGCATTGGGCTAGAGATTGCCCTTCAGCTGGTGCCCGAGGTGGCGGTGGAGGTTTATTATCTTCACGTTCTAGGTTTGGAGGAGCTGGAGATCGTGGGGATCGTTTTGGTGGAGATCGTGATCGATACATGGATGATCGCTATGATGGAGGACGTTATGGTGACAGGGATCGTTTTGAAAGTAGAGACAAGTATGGGGGGCGTGATCGCTATGCTAGTGACAGGTACCTTGAGTCTTGAAGATTCAAAAATGGTTGAATGATATTTGCATATGCTTCATGCCTTCATCCTTACCACCATAGTAGAAGCCTGCTTTTATCTTTCTTCCACCCAGTGTTTCTTCTGTTTGCTTTTAAATATGCACCATATTTGATTGTGAGGCAGAACTGTTGCTGTATTTTAGGGACATCCTTCACTGACAAAACCCTGGGCGAATTCGTTAATTCAGTGTTACCATCTGTGGCATGATGAGCTGTTGGTGCTTTAATTTTCATGAATAGAGTGGTTGTTAATTTGCAAACCATGCAGGTACCCACCACCCAATGGAGATCGATTTGCTGGAGATAGGTACAGTGGGTCAGATCGCTATGCACAGAATGGCTATGGCAAAGACAGGGGCTATGATAGGGATGGTGGTCCACGAGGGGGCAATGATAGGTATGGAAGTGGAGGGCCATCACGCAATGATAGGAGCTACAAGAACAGGCCAGGACCTTATGACCGCCCTAGCAGGGGAGGACGCCCATCTTCCTTTGAGCGCTACTAATTGTTAGCTTGTGATCAGTGTCATCAAACTTGTAGGTCTCTGTCGTATTTTATTTATCCAGTTTGAACAGGCTGTAATGTCGGGTGGATGGTCTGTGTTTAATTCTCTATCCGGCAAGTGTCATGTAGGACGATGTAATTGATAAGAAATGGCAGTGCTGGTGCTGATGCTGATTTTTTTTTGTTTTGTTTCCGTTTTTAACGTCTATGCAACCAAATGTGCGCGCACATGCACACTATTTTTGTCAAATAACTCTCTCTACTAAAAAAAAAATTATTAGGTGAATCTTTGGGTGTTTTTTATTATTCTAAACTTCGTAGGCTTAAAATTACTTAGATCCCTTGATATATTTTTTAATTTAATTTGAGAAAATTGGATGGTGGGATTCAAATTAGAATTAGGGCTTTTTATGATGTTTATGAACAGTGAAATACCTCGTCACATTTTAAATAGGTTTATAACAAGTACAAGTCTTTGTTAAGGTGATTTGCTCGTGAGTCACGCAACAAGACTGAGGGTTCGAGCGTTAGGTTGCGTTTCTTTTCTAAATTGTGATAGACAACATGCCTATTAATTTTAATTTTTTTAAATAAAAGTTAGATAACATAAAAGAATAAAATAGAAACAGGCGTGCACGCCTCACCTGCTTTGCGCTTGTGAACCGGGTGCGAGACTTAGAACTTGTTTGGCAGTGTGGTTGCGGATGTTTTTCAAATAATTTTTCATGCCAAAATATATGCCAATGATATTTTTTCATTTTTAAAAAATTATTTTTGACATCAGTACATCAAAACGATCCAAAACGTACAAACCATATTAAATTTTAACACAAAAAAAATTCAATTTTTTTGGGAACGCGGGTTGAACCGCGTTCCCAAACGTTCCCTTACTTACTTTTAAAAGTTTGGACCATGTGGTGGTTTTTTTTTTAAAAAAAAAAGTTTATCGGCTTTACTTACTTTTTAATTTTAACATGTTTCTTAAATGTTATTATAAATTTTTATTTGAATATGTATAATTTTTCTCAAATATTATGTATTTAATCTGAAATAATAACACTAATAATAAATTATTTATAAAAATTCCATTAAAATTGAATGTTTATTATTAAAATGTTTAAAGAGATTTGAAATATGATTTTATTAGTTTTCAATGGCATAAAATACAAATGCTATTTTGATATTATAATTTTAATTTAAAAAATATATGATATTATCACACAAAATATGAACGTTTATTTTAATCTAATTTTAACATTGTAAAAGGGCCTTTTCTTTTTAAGGAACAAAATCATCTCAATGCTCTTTCTTGTATGATCTTACCTGAAGTGTGAACTGGAATATTATATGACTGTAACAGGCAAATACAAATATAATATATTGATGTAAAATCTGTCATCGAAAGTTTTCTTCCTAGAGAAAACCTAGATTTGAGGATATAATAGTGCAATTATCATGTAGTGGTTGGAGTCTGAATTTGGCCAACATTTCCACACTTTCAGCGGTTTAATATTCTATGGTCGACCATGTACTAATATTATACTGCACATCAAACTTTTCAACTTGCAAGATCGAGTCAAGAACGTGGGGTTGCAATTTGCAATTACTTTATGGCTATCCTTTTCATTTATTTTTTAAAAGCAAACTCTTGAAAATTACTTTCTCCACTTGTCTTTTGCGTTGCCAAAATACAAAAGAAATTGAGGGCGAAACTCGAACTTTGATGAACTCAGCATCGCTTTTTCCAAATTCGATGCACGCCAAGACGCATGATCCTGGAGACCAATCAAGTTTAAACACCATCCATTTCTAGCTACTTCATTTATGGGCCCCAAAAAAACTAATTATTTGATACATGGATTTTCTTCTCTCTTTTTATTCCAAGACTATTCTAAAGATGCTGTCACTCTTGACTGCTAGAATTATTGACACCAGCTTTTCCAACCACGCATCCAGGAAAAGAGAGAAGAAATACAAGGAAAGTGACGGAATAGAAAAGCAATAAACTTTGGAAATTTTGTGTTCATAACCGATCAAATGGCCGATAAGTTCCCAGTACTGCTGGTCCCCTGATGACATCTCTGTACATTTTAGTCAGCTGATCACGTCGATGATTTCCTTAGAATATTCAACAAAATGCCAGTGAAGGAGAGAGCAAGAGACTAATTGGCACCCAAGAGAAACGGGCGTTGACCCAAATAAAAGATATCTTACTACTCCGAGATACAGTATCTTTGATTCCTTGACTCTCGAAGATAAAGATGACACTGGACCAACTTGAGCATTGCAAAGCCCTACACAGGAAGGAAGTCGGCAGTGATGTGTATATCTTCTTTAGATTCGCAAGTTTATATATATATAAATATATCCCACTAGAATGGGAGAAGCTCTCTTTCTTCGAGTTCTTCGCATTGAAGGAGAGCTTATCTTAAGCAAAGTTATTAATGTTTTGTTGTTTAGTACAGCCTCGATCTGACAAACACATGGAAATTCTTGTTTAACTATTTGGATGTCTCTTCGACTCTCTAAACGTCACGTTGCTAATCACATGCATGCATTAATTTTTTCCATCTCCATCAGTTAGTTATTTAAGCTTAATCTTTTGTTTAACTATTATTCAGCGATATTCTCGCGAATCGCTTCATTTAACCAATATCAGTTGATCAAGAAAGCCTAACCAACGTCTAACCACATTACTGTACAATAACAACACAAAAAATAATATATTTTTTTATATAATTAAGCTCGATCTTTAGCAATATGATCTTACCATGATTTTTTTTTCGTTTGATCCTCTGGACGCCCAATGGGTTCTGAAATAAGAAATTGATGAACAAAACCCCCCCTATACAGTATACTTATGAAAACCCCTCTACACATTGAAATAATTTATATTAAAGATTTTCGAATAAAGATTATTACAAGCTTTAATTAACGACTCATTTATACTTCCTTGAAGGGATACATTTATCCATTTAAAAAAGTGGTCAATCATGCAGTTAGTTATTACGTTTTCCCTCCCTTGAATAAAAATCGACTGCCCTGGATCGGATCTCTCCCTGGATCTTAGGTAAGAAATTAAAGAGCGATAATTAATTGATAAATTCAATATCAATCATAAACAGCTCTCCAGTTCGGGAGTTCAATGTAGCTGTCAAACCATTAGATGAAATGTCATTGGATATAAACAAATAAATGCTAGCTGTTGTGTGTTGGATGTTGTTGTTTCTACCTTGCCTTGCCCGAGTCATTTTCCAAGCATTCGGTGGAACACTAATTCAAATATCCAACCATACTTTCTCTAGTGAAATACGCACCTCTCCTTTTCTACATGAGTTCGTCAACGAAGGCTTAATTGTATACTGATCAGGCAACAATGATTTGAAGTAATTATAATTATTTTATTAGAATACGACGGTGATGTTAAAAATAAAAGGAGAAGTGTCAAACGGTGACGATTTGATGTGCATGGCTGGCGCTCCTAAGTTGTTGGAATTTTCTGGGGGAAATGTGTATCAGATTTTTAATTTGATGCCCAGCCTGGAGAAGATTTTAAGAAATAAAAATATCTTCTTGAAGATAATAAGCCGTCATCAGTCAGATTAAATTCCTGAATTTACATGGCCATAAAATGGTAAGAGTCATAAAACGGTACATCACAGTCAATGAAATTGACCTTCCAATGTGACGATGCCCTGGCATGTCCGGGAGGGCAACCACCGCAGCTACTCTTCGATTTAAAATCGGAATGCATTTACTATTTCTATTCGTAGTCCTATAAAGCAATGATTAATTAGCCGACGGTGTTCCTTTTATTAAAGGTCGATTTGATGGTCAAAATTTATACTGCTTCTCTTTAGTTATGAAGCGGAGAATCTGTATTTAATATATAGGAGTAAAGAAAAGGGATTAATTTTATATCCATACATAATATATTGATCTGACATGGCCATAAAAGAAAATCTATCATCATGTCTGAGCTAGGTTCAATTTTTACTCTCATTTCATTCATTTATTAACCTCCCAGTACGTAGAATTATATCACATTTGAAATGATTTCAAGTTCACGTTAATTTTACCCTGCTTTTTAAAATACTTTTCCCATGAATAATATATTAAATTTATATTTTTTCATGAGTTTAATATACTATATCAAAAATAAAATAAAATAATTTTAATATATTTTCAATTAAAATATATTTTAAAAAGCAGCTTTTACTACTGTAACAAATCTTATCTACTATTTGATTTTTGCCAAAGTGTGGCATCCCGGAGTCACTCGTATTGTTGCAAGGAAGCATAAACTAATGAATGTGTCAATTTTCTATTCGTTAAAACGAATACTACAATTATTGGAATGTTCAATCAAGACCATGTCAATTTTATTTTATTATTAATTGATGTGTTCAATTATTTGTGGTTGTGGAGAGGATATCTGGAGCCAATTTATTATTTGAGACGACTACGTTTTATATATAAATACTAATTAGTATTGATATGAATTTTTTGCGTTCAGATCATGAATTTTGTCCGCGATCGAATTAACTGATCCCGTTTGTAGTGCTAAGTTTTTAGTAAATGGTCGTGACTATGGCAGTCGTTGGTATATTGCTTTTAGTAAATTATACCAGGAATCTATATCTTTTTTTATTATTATTTTTAATTACCTAAAAACCACCAACTCTTTGTGGAACGATTTAATTTTAAAAACAAAGAGAGAATTTTTATTGACAAAATTCAGTAATAATTGTTTTTTCAATGCTAAAAATGGGATTTTCTAGCCAACCTGCCATAGTACTAACTATTTAATATAATTATAAAAATAGAGAGAGGGTGATCGATCTTTCAGCATTAATATCTTATGGATAAGATCATCGACGTGAAAATAGAACCACAGAAAGATTATTGATCCTTAAAATATTTTCTTATACTTCTGATTTCTTTCCTGGAAGCCCCCATAAGTCAACTGGTTGGATTTGTTTTTTCCCTCCCTCCAATGTCTCGTATATTTTGTGTTATATATAAAATAACGAGTCCCCATGCTTCCTCCTTAACACTATAAGCTAAGGGCGAGTGTCACCAAACATTACCCCCAAAGAAAAGAGAAAACGAAGAAGAAAGGAAAAAATGGTGGTTGCTGGTCCAGGTGGTGGTGGAGGTATTGGTGGTGTGGCTGACATGAAGAGTCTGACCACCCAGATCGTCACCGGCCGGTGGTTCATGGTGTTCGCATCACTTCTAATCATGTCGGCTGCTGGTGCAACCTATATGTTTGCACTCTACTCCCCTGATATCAAAGATGCCCTGGGTTATGATCAAACCACCCTTAATTTGCTTAGCTTCTTCAAAGATGTAGGTTCCAATGTTGGTGTCCTCTCGGGCCTAATCAATGAGGTCACTCCTCCATGGGTGGTTCTGTCAATGGGGGCAGTCTTGAATTTTTTTGGTTACTTCATGATATGGCTTGCCGTGACCAAAAAAATTACTGGTGTTCAAGTGTGGCATATGTGCTTATACATATGTATAGGTGCTAATTCTCAATCTTTTGCCAACACTGGCTCTCTTGTCACTTGTGTCAAGAATTTCCCAGAAAGCCGTGGGAGTGTGCTAGGGATCTTGAAGGGTTATGTTGGTCTTAGTGGCGCAATTATAACTCAATTTTTCCATGCTTTTTATGGGGGTGATACGAAGGCTTTGATTTTGCTCATAGGATGGCTTCCTGCTGCAATCTCTTTTGCCTTCTTGCGTACCATTCGAATCATGAAGGTAATTCGCCAACCGAATGAGCTCAAAGTTTTCTACAATTTTCTCTATATATCTCTTGCCCTGGCCGGGTTTTTGATGATCGTGATCATCCTGGAGAAAACGCTTAGTTTTACTCGAGGTGAATATGGTGGTAGTGCTGCCGTGGTGATTCTCATGCTCTTTGTGCCACTTGGTGTTGTTATTGTAGAAGAATACAAGATTTGGAATAGCAAAAGGCAAGCCTTGAATGACCCTTCTCCACTGAAAATTGTCACTGAAAAGCCACCACCAAGCCAAGAAATTCCTGCCCCGTCTCCTCCCCCGCCATCTACATCTAGTGATAAAAAATTGGTCACCGTAGAGTCATCACCGAGCACCACAGACAACAGCAACGTATCTTGTTGGAAAACTGCTTTTAGGCCACCAGACAGAGGAGAGGATTTCACCATACTACAAGCTCTTTTTAGCGTTGACATGCTCATCCTCTTCTTAGCTACAATTTGTGGTATTGGTGGCACGTTAACGGCTATAGACAACTTGGGTCAGATTGGAACTTCATTAGGGTACCCTAAAAAGAGCATTAGCACTTTTGTGTCATTGGTGAGCATCTGGAATTATCTTGGTCGAGTTGTATCAGGTTTTGGGTCTGAACATGTCTTGAAAAAGTACAAATTCTCCCGCCCTTTGCTGTTCACCCTAACCCTCCTCCTTTCTTGTGTTGGTCACCTCCTGATTGCCTTCAATGTTTCCGGTGGTCTCTACGTGGCGTCAGTCATTATCGGCTTTTGTTTTGGTGCTCAATGGCCATTACTCTTTGCTATCATCTCAGAACTATTTGGGCTCAAGTACTACTCTACTTTGTACAATTTCGGAGCTGCGGCTAGCCCTGTTGGGTTATATCTACTTAATGTGAGACTGACGGGGCATTTATATGATAAAGAGGCAGGGAAGCAATTGGCAGCGAAGGGTCTTAAAAGAAAGCATGGCGATGCCCTGGATTGCGTTGGCACCGAGTGCTTCAGGCTGTCCTTCATTATCATTACAGCTGCAACATTGTTCGGTACCTTTGTTTCATTAATTTTGGTGCATAGGACTAGGAAGTTCTATAAAAGTGACATCTACAAGAAATTCCGAGAGGCGGCAGAGGAAGCAGAGACAGAAATGGCGGTATCCGGGAATGGCGTCGGACGGGCGGAAACAAAGAATGGCTAGGGATTTTTAATTATTAGCTTCAACTACGAAGAACAGGTTTTAATAGCAAAAACGAAAAGTTTAAAATTTATACGGGGGTAATTAAGTGCCATTGATGAATTGTAACACATTAATTTATGATCATGGGATTGTATTTTTTGTGGTGGCCAGTGGCAGGAACAAAAATATAATATATTGTGTGGCCTTGACTATTTTATAAGAAAAATGTAGGTGCTTTCTTGTAGACATTGTATAAAATAAAGAAACTTGTTTACTTGGTTAGTGTGTGCCTCCTTGTTATACCAGATGCAAAAACAGTAAAAAAATAATTTAAAATAAAATTTTTTTTTTAATAAAAAATAAGTTGATTAGAAACCAATCAACAACTAAAACAAAGTCTTTGCCCAATTTTTTATGGCTCCCAATTGGGACCGCAACTCTGTGAGTAAAAGAAAGTCCCATTTCTCTCTATTTTTAATTTTCATAGTTCCCATTTCTTTCTCGTTCTTATGTGGAACCAATTGCTTCTTTGGATATTCATGATTGACTTCGAACTTATTGGGGTTTTCTTTTATTATTATTGATAGGGACTTTAATTTCCAAGATAATTTCTCATCGGTTGATCCCTGGACGGAAGAAATGTGATCGTTTAGGCTATTATTCCCTGTTTCGCCTGTAAGCATGGCTTTATTTGCCCTGGAATTATTTCATTTATTTTAATCCTAGAAATCTCTCTTGGAATTCCCCGGGTCACAATATTATTCAACCACTAAAACCTCGTCTTTTTAGTTGTCTGTCATTTGCTTGCATGTCACTTAAATTTGCTTCTTGCTAGCAATGAGTGCTCTTCCTCTGATATCTCTCTCTACTTGCCTTCATTTTTCTTAATTGATGGCCGTTACTTTTATAAGTCATAATATCAGCTTCTGATATCCCAATTAACCAGTCGACCAGTCACTTAATCTGTAACCCAGGATGAGTTCTACGATATGAAGGTTATTAACTCTGACCATAATGATGTATGCACTACTATCGTTAGGCGGACCTAGAAATCTACAGTGGGAACCGGGCATGGTAGAGTATATAGAACAGAGAATCCTTATCTTCTAGTGTAAACGATAAAGGGGTTGGTGAGTGTTTTTGGGCTGTGTCGACTGTCGACCTATGAATCAGGGAAAATCAATTATTACTTCGTTATTTTGTTAAGGATTGTCCTTCTCGAGTTAAATATCAAAGGGAAAATCAAATACCCATAAATTAACCTTATTAGGAATACAACCTGACTTGATGAGTATTCCACAAAACCCGTCCCAGTAGGACAGGCAAGAGCTATTTTTTTTTGATATTTTTTGAACAATTGATCTTTTAAGATAAATTTATTATCTGATCTATATTTTAATTATATATAAGAGCTATAGTAAAATTAAATATTTATATATAATTAATATAATTTTTTTCGTTTGATATTAACTATTAAATATGAATTGTAAGCACAGAAAATATATTTTTCATCGATAAGAAATCCTCGAGACGAGCCCCAAGGCCAGCAGTGGATTTTCCTCCCGACCTCGAACTCGATCAATATAGAGGCGGCGGAAATGGTTGAAGAATAACCCACTCCTGACGGAGCCCGTTTCCATCTATATATATCACCCCAACGGGCTTTAAATCACTGGTCATATATGGGCCATGGAGTTGTACCAGGGATCGGAAAGGAAATGCCCGCCGAAATACCGAAGGCCCATTATTAGTTGCAGATATATTTACACTCTTGGGCCGAGCAAAATATTCCTGGCTTGACAAGCCTAGAAGACGTCCGTGGAGTATATGTTCACTTTTGTTAAGAAATAATATAAAATTATTTTTAGAATATTATTTAAAATAATTTAAAGATATTTTTTTAATATGGTCAGGATATCATTATTTTTTAAAATTTATTATTAACTTTACCACATTAAAATGAAAAAAAACATTATTAATATATATAATTTTTAAAAATTAATTAATTTTTTTTAAAAAAACCCAGGTAAATAAGGTATGCTTGTGCTGTACATGCCGGTTAAAAGTGAAGGCAATTGTAATTTTCCGAGCCCAGACATGACCCACTGCAGAAATTTACAAGCCCAGAAACTCTAAAGAGAAAGAAATCCATCATTTTTTCCCATCAAATTCCAGAACAAGTGATTTCTCTCCCTCTCAAATGTGCAGGAAGCGGGGCTGGCAAAAAGTTATACAGGTGTTCTTCAAATAAAACTTTGACACGAACAAGTGAATAGTCACAAGGAAATTTATATCAGACAGCGACGATCATCTCTAAAAATGCTGATGAACTTGAAAGATTTAAGAATTGAGAATTTGAGATTACTAATCACATTTAATCATCAATATAAAGGTCTTAAATGCAACTTCCAGAAAAAAAAAAAAAAAAAAAAAAAAGAGAGGAGGGAAATGAATGAACAATGTGATTTCAATGTACCCGAAGGAGCCATGGTTAATTACTATCGTTGTTGAGAAATACGCTTCGCATCTCGATGCCTCACCGTCCTTGTCCATCGTTGACAATAAAATTATTTTTCGTAATTTCTTTTATCTATCATTAGGTGATATTTTTAAGACTAATTTAGTCCATAAAAATTCAATTTATACTTTTATCTGATCAGAGATAAATCAAATGAAAAATCTTATCCTAAATCACCTATATATGAAAAAAATAATAATTAAATAAGATATTAACTTAACAAAACTTAATTAATTAATTCAAAATAGATCCAGACCAATTTTTTTAAATCAATAATTGAATCAAATCTTATAGTCACGCTTTATTCATGCACTCATAATCATTTACTTCTTTCATGACATTAAATTACTATTATGAGGTGATTTTACGATTCATTTCAATTCAATGTTTTAAAAAGTATTATATTTATTATATTTTTTTATAGCCACGTCAAATATAGAAAATATAATTTAAAAAATATAAAAAAAATAAAATTTCTAGTAAATTAGCTTATAGTAATGTTATTTTTTAAATATTTTTAACACTAATTTTTTTTAAAAAAACTATAATAATTTTAAGAAAAATTATAAAATTCATCTTGAGAAGCTACGGGTCTGTTTGATAGTGGGATTACAGTTATTTTTTAAAGTGTTTCATTTAAAAATATATTAAAATAATATTTTTTATTTTTAAAAAATTATTTTTATATCAGCATATTAAAATAATATAAAAATATTAATTTTAAATAAAAAATTTAAAAATTTTAAAAAAACTTTTAAAAATTAAGATGACCGTAATTCTGAGATGATCCCATCGGCCATGAACAGCCTGGGTTCAAAATTCAAGACATCTAGCCAACACATTCATAGATGTTTATTCCTAGTTGCCCATCACGAAAAAGATGACAATGATAAATACCAATATACCATGCTTGAAAGGAAGGACATTAATGTAAATTGATAAATATTCCTTCCAATTTTTATTACTGCCAGAGCTCACAGACTCACTCACACACCAAACACGCTTGCACCAACAAAACCCAAACAGTCTCTTTTTCTTTCATACGTTTTCCTTTCATTTATTTATGTAAATCCTTTTCCCTTTTTTTTTTTTGAAAAAAATAAGAAAAACGAAACCCGACATTATCGCTGCAAAATGTCGTCGAAGGGGAAGGGAAAGGCCGTCGCTACCGGCGGAGATAAACGGAAACGTGGCGATGTTGACGACGACAAGACCGGTGGTGGAAAGATGAAAAGGAACCGTGCGGTTCTTCAGTTCTTCGAAGACGAAGCTGATCATAGTGATTACGAGAGTGATGATAGTGATCTTAATTTTGACATTGAAGGTTAAAAAAAATCGTACTTTTTCTTTTTTTTCCCCTTGAAATTCATTTTTTTTCTTACCTTTCTAGGGCTCCGAGTTGGTAAAACGATGGCGTTTTGAGGTTTTTGAATTTTTGAAGTTTGAATTTTTTGTGTTTTGACTGAAAATGAGAGACACCAGTGACTCTGGTGGTGGTTTAACGTCTTTATTATTATTATTATTATTATGTTTTGGTGGTGCTTGATGGATTTTAGGAAATCTTCTTTTTAGTTTTGATTTTCCAAGTAAAGTTTATTTTAGTGGAAATTGTGTGATGTAGCAGCGATTCTGAGATGGTCAAATGGTGTGTTTTTACTTTTATGTTTTTTCCACTTGTCTTGTATCGGTGCTGCATGTTGTTTTACTAGGCTTTTGTGTAGGGTTTTCTGTGAGGTATTTTTAGTTATGGAGTTTTAAAGAAATTTTGGGTTATTACATTTGTTATGTCTGTGAGGTTTTGTTAGTGGAGGTTTTTTACATGCTCACAGCAAGTGGCAAGGCCCTGTGTTTTCAAAAATTCTGTCTGTGCAAGTGGATCTGTGAAGTTGTTTTTGAGCTTGTTGTGCGGTAAAACTGTTCATTGAGGGTATTTGAGTGCATTTACTTGTTGTAACTGAATTTACTTGTTGTAACTGAGGTTAATTTTGCGGTGGATTCACTGGAGATTTTATAGAATTACTATTTAGGAAATCGATGTTATGGCAGATTTAATAGAAATATTGGAGCAATTAGGATTTGTTTTGCATTGTGGAGGTTCTTTTTTGTCTTTTGTTATATAGTTTGGGTTTTGAGCTAAATGGAATGCCTTTGTATAGGATCTGTTTTTCAGGTCATGCTCATACCATGTTCCTTTTCTTTTTTCAACAGTACAGTGTTATCTGGGTTCCCTTGCCTCTCTGCCTTGGATCAGGAAAGCTTATTTTTACTAATCTTAATCTTCTCCTAATTGTGGAAAACAGATTTTATGGATGAAGAATATGATGTAGAGCTGAAAGTAAAGAATGATCCACCAAAAACCCAAAATGTTCCAATTGTTCCCAAAGAGGAGCAGATGGACGGGGAAGAATTTGATAAGATGATGGAAGAGCGTTTCAAGAATAATCCCAGATTTCGTTTTGCTGAAGATGCTGATGAGGCTAAAAGATCCATGGAAAGAAATTATCTTGAACCTTCTGCAAAGGATCCAACTATCTGGAAAGTGAAATGCATGGTGGGATGTTCATTATATAGGCAAATAGCCCCACCCCTGGCATTGTTGTTTCTATTGCATCCCTTAACATCTACCACCATTGCCTTTGCATGTGTTTACAGTCGTCAACTGGAACTTCTTGGTTGTAGGTTGGACGTGAGAGGCATTCAGCTTTTTGCCTCATGCAAAAGTTTGTTGACTTGAAGTCTCTGGGTACCAAACTGCAGATAATATCTGCATTTTCCATTGATCATGTTAAGGGTTATATTTATATTGAAGCTGACAAGCAAATTGATATTATTGAGGTAACATATTTTTATCACTGAATAAGGAATTTATTATTTTCTGTGCTGGGGAATTTGCTCCTTTTCAGGTTATTTTTATTAGTAAACTAATATTTGTCTATTTATCTTCTATAATTCTGATTTTAGGCATGTAAAGGGCTTTGTAGCATATATTCTAGCAGGATGGCTCCAGTTCCTAAAAATGAAGTGTCTCATCTGCTCTCCATCCGAAAAAGTTGTAATCAAGTTTCTGAGGGCATGTGGGCTCGTGTAAAGAATGGGAACTATAAGGGGGACTTGGCGCAGGTGGAGTGCCAGTGAGCTTGTTGGCTGTTTCTTGCTTTGTTGCAAAAACTAATCTGTCTTTACTCTGAACTAATTTTGTTTCTGTAGATTGTGGCTGTGAATGATGTGCGGAAAAAAGCAACAGTGAAGCTGATTCCAAGAATTGATTTGCAAGCATTGGCGCAAAAATTTGTAAGGAGACTTTGAAGAGTGGAACTAGCATCCTCTGCTTCTAATATAGTTTTGAATTATGTTTATTTTGTTATGGGTCTTCAAGTTTAATGGTGGTTTCATGAATTTTGGGTGCCAATACTGTAGATATACCTTGATTATATGTTAGTTCAAAGTGGATTCCACTGCTTCAAATTTATAAGAAGACTATTAACAGTTAACACACACATGTATCTATATATTAAAATCTTGTTCCTTCTATTCTGAGGACATTATTTGCAGATTATAACATGCACACGGTGGCAAGTTTGATGCTTTATTTGTGATTTACTTGAAAAGCATTTCTTAACCAATTTGCTTCACAGGGAGGGGGACTTGCAAAGAAGAAAGCTGCCATACCAGCTCCGAGACTAATCAGCTCAAGTGAACTTGAGTAATATCCATATCCCACATATAGTTCATTTGACTTCTAATGTCATGACTTCTTATATGCAATTATATTTGACTTGTGTAGGGAGTTCCGGCCTCTTATTCAATATCGACGTGACCGTGATACTGGCAAGATGTTTGAGGTTCTTGATGGCCTGATGCTCAAGGATGGATATTTATATAAAAGAGTATCTATAGATTCTTTAAGCTGCTTGAGCGTTTTGCCTTCAGAAGAGGAGTTGTTGAAGTTCAAGTCTTCTGAGAATAATGAGTCAGAGAATTTGGAATGGCTTGCACAGATATATGTTGGACAGAAGAAAAAACGGATAATTGGAAATGAGAAAGGTGGTGAGAAAGGAGAGGGCTCATCAGCATCCGGGCAGAATAGATTCGAACTGTATGATCTTGTGTGTTTCGGGTAAGTTCCATTCCAATTAGTGGTTTTCTGTGATCTGATAATATGTAAATTATAATCTTTGATTTTCTATTACCGGCTTGCAGCCGCAAAGATTTTGGTCTTATTGTTGGTATGGAGAAAGATGAATCTTACAAGGTATGGAATCTAGTTTACTTGCTTTGTGGCTTTGCTGCTGGCTATTTAACTTTCTTTAATGTTCAATGTGAGGATTAGAATTGTTCATATTTTTTCCACTGCTCCAGATTCTAAAACATGGACCTGAAAAACCTGATGTGGTTACTGTTGCATTACGCGATCTAAAGAATGGGCCCACTGATATGAAGTTTACTGCTTTAGATCATCACAAGAAAACCATGTCAGTTAACGATACTGTTAAGGTTTTGGAAGGTCCATTGAAGGTTTGACACTAATTTCATGTTTTTCTTCTGTTTTTTCCTTTTTTAATGTGATTCTGAAGCAAATTGTCACACTAGGCTTGAGACTATCATGCAAGTTGCTCTTTGCAGGATAGGCAAGGAATTGTTAAGCAAATCTACAGAGGCATCATATTTATATATGATCAGAATGAAACAGAAGATTGTGGTTATTTCTGTTCGAAAGCTCAAATGTGTGAAAAAATCAAGCTTTCCTTTGATGCTTGCTATGGAAAGGTTGTGCCTTTTGAAAAGAGCAATCACATCATTTTGTCTACACCATTCTCTTACCCTGAATTGTTTCTGGTGCTTTAAATGACTATCTCTTTGTTCTCATTTCAGGATAGCGAATCAGGCTCTTTAGGTTTTGAAGATTTCCCATCATCTCCCAAACCCCCCTTATCACCTAAAAAACCGTGGCAAGCGAAAGAAAATAACCGTGGCTGTATGCATTGTAATTGTGCCTTTTGTAGTTTTATTCTTTTTTCAGTTTTGACTCTGATGTAAAGTTTCTTGTACTGGCTTTGTTATTCTTTGCAGTCAACCCAGGCGACAAGGATGGATTGTTCTCCATTGGTCAAACCTTGAGAATCCGAGTAGGACCTTTGAAGGGGTATCTATGCCAGGTCTTGGCCATACGCTATTCTGATGTTACTGTGAAGCTTGGTTCTCAGCAGAAAGTTCTTACAGGTTCTTTACAAAAAGGTTACCTTTGGTTCTGTTTGATTTTCAGTTTACCTATTTTCTAATTTTTTTGGTTTATGTTTCTGAAGTTAAAAGTGAGCATCTTTCTGAGCTCCGTGCAAAGAGCTCCGCCATGTCTGTAAGGTGCATATTTTATAGCTAAATCCCATTTGTCTCAGCTTTTTTCACGAGTATGGTCTAGATTGCCTTTTGAAGGTGCACTGACATGGTACTTTTCTATTTATGAAAGTGACGATCCACGATCCAGTTCTTTCAAACCATTTGATTTACTTGGAAATGAAGGTGGCTCTGGAGGTGGGAATTTGATTACTCTCCGAATATAAAAAATTTCTGATGATATTAAGTGGTTTTTTTTTCTCGAGTTGATATCTGACATAATTAATTTTCCTTTTAACTTTGTATTCTTGAAGGTTGGACGGGTGGAGCTGGGACATCAACTGAAGGTGATGGCTGGAACGTTGGTGGCCTCTCCACTGAAAGGTTTTCCTTTTCTTTTTATTGTCAAAGTTCTGTTCATGCACTTGCTGGTGATGTATGCTTTAAAGCTAAGCTTTTGAAGATCTAATTGTGTTGATTTAATGGAATTTGTGTTTGAACTGAATTTCTTGAATTAAATTATCAAATGAAGCAATGGTTGAGTACCACATGCTGGTCGATTTGGAAATTATCAGCATCTTCATGTTTCTTTACTTGTAGCGTTTTTATTGAATTGTTTCTATACATTACTTTTCTTTTTGATTTGTACTTTTGTCTATAATCTGATATGCATTTTCTTGCAGAACTTCTTGGTCTAGTCCGGGCTTCACGGTTAGTGAAGAACTCTCTCTCTCTCTCTCTCTACCCCACCCCAAACAACAGCATAAAGTGATAACTCCTGAGCTTTCTGTTTTCTGCAGCTTCAACCTGAAACCAACCCTGTAAATCCATCAAGTTCTGTAGATAATGAACCAAATAAAGGTGTGTAATTATTCCTCATGTTGGCAGTTCAGCCATGCCATTGTAGTGTGTTAGAAGCATCAAAGTACATGATGAACGTATACATTATGCAATATCTTTTGTAATGAATGTATAACAAGCGCCAAAGTGGCTAACTGCATGTTTTGGAATGTGTAGATGATACTTGGGGGAGTCAAGCTAAAGCAAAACAGACTTCATCTCGGGGTGCAGCTGCAGCTGACTCTTGGAACAAAGCTGCTTCTAACATTGGTTCTAGCAGTGGTGCATCTGTGGGCTGGGGTAAAGCAACTTTATCCAATGAAGATCTGCCAGGCTCTTCAAGAGGTTCTGGAGATAACTGGGGTCAAGGAATCCTAAGAGATGAAAAATCTTCTTTTGATGCTGCAGCATCTGCTTGGGACAAAGGAAAGACTGTTATTGGAAACCAAAATGGCAGCTGGGGTGAGGCAGCTACCGGGAAGAATCAAGTGGGTTCGTGGGGAAAATGTAATGATGCAGTTGAAGCAGGATCCTGGGAGAAGAATAAAAGCTCTGGCACAGGAGAGGACTGCTTGAGTAACAAGACTACCGGGTGGAATCAACAGAAATCACAAGATGGAGGAGACCCTTGGGGTAAAGCTGCAGAAGAACAAGATAAGGGTGCTGCACAAAATGATTCTTGGGGTAAAGCTGCAGAGAAGCGGGAAAGCAAAAATGGCGCCGAAAAGCCAACTGAGGGTTGGGGTAAGGCAGGCAGGAGCAGCACTCAACCAGAAGCTGATAAAGGAAGTGGCTGGATGAAAGACAAAGCTGATAGTGCAGGTCAAACTTCAAGTTGGGGCAATGGGAAATTTTTTAGTGAAGATGCAACTGAGTGGAATAAAGATGGATCTAGTAACCAGAATCAGACTGATAGCTGGAATAAGCCAAAGGCCTTTGGTTCTGATAGGGGATCTTGGAATAAACAGGGAGAATCCTCTTGGGGTAAACAAGAGGGGGGATCTTGGGGTAATGGGAATAGACCAGATGGAGATCAAGAGTTTGGTGGCTGGAACAAGACATCTGATGGGGGTCATGGTTCAGGTGGGAGCAGGGGAAGAGGAGGTGGTCGTGGTGGTAGAGATCAGTTTGGCCGAGGAAGATCCTCTGGTGATGGTCAGTCTTCAGGTTGGAAAGGTGGAGAAAACAATTCAACTGGCAATGATCAAGGAGGTGGCTGGGGCAAATCCAAGGGGTTTGAGGGAAGTAGAGAGGGTGGATGGAAGTCTGTTTCTTCTGGGGGTGATAGTGGATCAGGTTGGAACAAAAGTGGGGAAGCAGATAAAGAGACCGGTGGGAGTGTGGACAAATGGAACAGCGGGAACAAATCGAGCTGGAACAATGATCAAACTCAAGGTCACAATGGGAGCAAAGGTTTTGTTTCTAATCTGTCTTCAGAAGGGCAAAATGATGGTGCTAGTTGGAGAGCACCCAAATCAAGTGGCATGAACTCGTCTTCTGGATGGAACAGTGCTTCTGCTGTGGATGAAGTACCAGGTGGAAGTTGGGGTGGAGGCAGCAAGTGGAACTCAGGGAAAGCTTCAACTGGTGACAATACAACTGGATGGAAAACTGGAATGAGTGGGGCTGGCACCCAGCCGTCTGACTGGGGTGCTCCAAAAGCTTCTAAGGGAGACCAGTCATCAAGCTGGGATAATAAAACTGGTCATGTAGATGCCAACCAGTCATCTGGTTGGGGTAGTAAAAGCTGTTGGAATCAGAAATCTCCTGAACTTGAAAAGGACAGTGAGATAGATGGAAACCGGAATTCTAGCTGGGGTAAGAAAAGCAATTTGAAATCTGAATCAAGTGATGTAGGTGGAAATGCTGACTCTGACTGGGGCAAGAAGGGCAATTGGAACTCCGAATCCAATAATGCTGATGGAAATCAAGATTCTGGTTGGGCCAACAAAAGCAACTGGAACTCTGGGTCCAAAGATGCAAACCAAGGTTCTAGTTGGGCCAAGAAAAGTAATTGGAACTCTGGATCTAGTGATGTGAACCAAGAATCTGGTTGGGACAAGAAAAGCAGTTGGAGCTCTAGATATGGTGATGGTAACCAGGATGCTTCTGTAGCCTGTGATGATGAAAACCAAACTGAGACCTGTGGTAATAGGGCAGGTGGTGGGAATTGGAGAGGTGGTTTTGGTGGTAGGGATGGTTCAGACAGAGGGGGTTTTAGAGGTAGAGGTGACAGAGGAGGCTTTGGAGGTAGAAATGGTTCAGACAGGGGGGGTTTTGGAGGTAGAGGCAGATCCGACAGAGGTGGATTTGGAGGCAGAGGTGGTCCAGACAGAGGGGGCTTTAGAGGTAGAGGGGACAGAGGAGGCTTTGGTGGTAGAGGCAGAGGAAGGAGGGATCAAAATGGTGGTTGGAGTGACAACAATTCTGCTGAAGATAAGACCTTTGACTGGAAGAATGGGGCAAACAATAGCAGTGGAGGATGGAAAAATAATGGTGGTGGAAGCAGTTGGAACCGAGGAGGTGGTGATAGGGGCCACCAACAGAATAGCTGGAATTCTGGAAGTGGTGGAACAAGCAATGAAGGTGGTGGTTGGAGTAGCCAAGGTTCAGGCTGGAACCAGTCAAGAACGGCCAAAGATAGTGGTGGCAGTGACCTTGCTGGTGGTTGGAACAAGGGAACCTGTGCAAACAGCGATGTTGCCTGGGGTCAAGGAAACAGCTGGAAGTCATCAAATCCTTCTGGTGAGGGCTGGAGTAAATCAAGCAAAGAAATTAAAGGTTCAGAAGATCAAGGGGGTGGCTGGAACAAAGGACCTTCTGGTGCAAACAGCGATGCTGCCTGGGGTCAAGGAAACAGCTGGAAGTCATCAAATCCTTCTGGTGAGGGCTGGAGTCAATCAAGCAAAGAAATTAAAGGTTCGGAAGATCAAGGGGGTGGCTGGAACAAAGGACCTGGTTCCAGTGCTCAAGGTGGTGGCTGGGGGACAAAAGGAGCAGGCTCAGGAGAAGCAGGGATGACTGGGGGTGATGCTATGACCTGGAATCAATCTGGTGCTTCTGGCAGAGGCCAATCATCTGGTTGGAGTGGATCAACAGAGGGAAAAGAAGGAACTAATACAGGCGGGGAACTAACTGATCCGTGTGGTAAAGCATCATCAACAAGTTCTTGGAATCAATCAAGCAAAGACGTTGAAGGTTCTGATGACCAAGGGAGTGGCTGGAACAAAGGACCCAGTTCTAATGCTCAAGCTGGTGGCTGGGGGGACAAAGGAGCAGGTTTGGGAGATGGAGGCGATGCTAAGACCTGGAATCAATCAAGTGCTTTTGGCGGAGGGCAATCATCTGGTTGGGGTCAATCTTCAGAGGTGAAAGGAGCAAATGAAACTGGTAAGCCGGCTGATCCATGGGGTAATAAAGCATCAACAAGCTCTTGGGGAAACGAAGGGAATGATGGAAGTAGCAAAGGGGGGTGGTAATTGCTTTGCAAAAGAAGCCATGGTATCTAGTTTTTGAAGTTTAAAGGAGCTGTATATATTAGCTTATTGTCTTATTCACGGTTAGGAAGGATCTAACAGTGGTATTTCTTTTGAAACTCTGCCCTAGACTCAAATTTCTGTTTCCTTGACATTTTGAATTCCGGTACTCCCAGAAGGAGTTGCTCTTGGAGCATTGATCATGGAGACGGTTTCTAGTTTATGACAGTATTTTGTATGTAAATGGTTATTTAAGCCCGTACTTTTGCAATGTTTATAATAGTTCCCTAGTGCCAGAAATATGCCTTCTAGGTTTCTATCATAAAATTGCTTTCATATTCATGGTTGTCTTGAGACTTTTGCTTGTCCAGCTTAATCGGCTCAACAGATAACATTGGAAACGATTTTTTGAGTGCTCAATTAGGTTAAACAGACGATAAAACAGTTTACAGAAGAATATGGCCAAGCAAGAAATGACCTAGGCAGGCTTCAACTAGGAAGATGGAGCACCTACTGTTTAAAGCTTCGCCCTGCGTACCTGTTAATTATCTTTGTCGCTTGGTGTTTTTCGTGCCTGAGCTTGGCTACCTGAGAAGGACATATATTGCATTAACATGGCGAGCTTCATTCTCAGAAACTTATTGAGCTTAATCTGCATGTATGGATCTGATGCAATGGCAGAATCTGCCTTCTAGGTTTGCAAGTAAAACCACGACATTGGTATCCATAATTGGCACGTGCATATTTCAGATTTTGCCGGTGTTTCATGTCTCATAAACTTAACAGAAACATTGTTTATGATGTTTGAAAGTTTAGTTTGATTTTGTTAACAAACTCCAAAGAAGACAGGGTTCAGGCAGGAAGATGAGCCCTACTGTTCAACAATGCCTTAACCCATGAGGGGATGATGTCGGGGCGGGCCTATCCAGGTTCGATACTCACCCTCGGAGTTGGATAGGATAGCCCCTTGGGTGATTTATCGTTACAATTCCTCATGGGCCATTAGGTATGGGCTTCTTCCAATAAACTTTGTGGGCCCTTTTTGAATTGGAAAATCTCATTTTGATGGGCTCGCTTTCAACTAGAAAACCAGTAAATGTATCCTGAAAACTGAAAAGTACCCTTAGATATGTTATCCAGAAAATGAAAAGGGAAAACCGGCGTTAACTATATACTCAATCTAAATTTTATCATAAAATAATTCTTTATCTCGATTTTAATCCTAAATTATTAGAAATTATCAATTAAAAAATGATATCCATATTTTCATCTAAATTACATATTATTTTATATATATAAAAAAAACTTAATGATTTTTATTAAGTGATCCTAACAAATTTTTTAATTAGTAAAAATTAGCTCGGATGCAAAATTAATATCGCTCCGAGTATATTTGATGCTTGCCAAATGAAAAGGGCAAGCGATCTTGTTCAGGAAATTCTTCTTATTAGAACAAGTAATTGTTTTCTGCAACAAAGATCAGCCAGCCGTCTTAGCTCAGCTGGTAGAGCGCATGGCTTTTAACCATGTGGTCGTGGGTTCGATTCCCACAGACGGCGACTCTTGGTTGCCAATAATTTTGGTGTTCTTTTTGGGTCCTCTTTCTGTGTCTGACATGGAGATTCTCATAGCAAAATATAAAACTAAAATCTACGAGGTCGATTTTGGCAATTTTCTCCGACAACAAGAATACCCCACTTTAAAATTTGTGCTGTATTAATTCATGAAAATAACACGGACCAAAGAGCAAGTAGAACAGGACGAACGAAAAGGAAAACAAAAATATTCTGAAATTGACATTGAATCCGAAATGCCACCTCAACCGTCCTTGCCCTATCCCCTCCCAAAACTTTCTTTCAAAAACTTGGTGCTTTAGCTGAGCATAGAATGGACAGATGACCAGACATAATTTTTGTTCTTTTTCTTGACCTTACATAACGGGGCTCAAATCATTGATCTTTTGATGTTATTATATACAATTGTGATAATCGGTGGGGCTTGCAATGGAATCAAACTGCTTGTGATGAATTTTTTTTTCTCTTTACATCTTAATATTGATGACAAATATTTTCCTGACTTCTATAATGACAATAAGGGGAAAGATAACAAGGCACCATTGTTGGTGATGGTGCTCAAAGCTAGAATAATTAGAAGAGACAAAAAGATTAAGCTAATAGATGTGGGAGGTCGGGGTAGTGAAGAGCCGCTGCCGAATATCATTCCAAAGTAGTCGCCATCAGTACCGCCACCGGCCCCCGTCCCTTGAGTGCCGGTGGTGGGCGTGACAGTACTGGTCCCAGCACCGCTGAATCCAGGATTAGAAATGCCCCCGCTATCATCTCTGTGTAAGTGATTGAAAACCAACCAGACAATATATTATCGTAAAGACCAAATGATGACATTTGATTCAACAGAAAATTATGCTTAATAATGAATCTAACAGCAGATACACTATTATAAAATACACGTAACAAGCTCCATAAGGACAAGGATCCACAATTCTGTATAACGCTAGCTGGCTCAAATACCCAATGGCTTTAAAGGATAGGTGGTGGGGGAAGCCGCATATGGTGCAAATGACCTATCTAGTCTCGCCCATGGTCCAGCTGTGTCAGCATCTGGGTCATGGCGCGGTCCAAATGAAACAGTCACAGAACAATGACGCAACCCAGAGGAGTAACCATGGCTTAAACCCTTCTGGAAAACATGCTAATTTGCCTTTCACTTTTCAGGAAAACAAAGTTAGCAAATCCGAGTGACCACCTATGGAGAAGAAAAGATTATAGCTGCAATGGGTCTCGCATGATATTATTAAGGGCAGACTGCGGGGCTTACCTATGTCCTTACGACTAGAATTTTTTATGGTCTCAGATTTAAATTTTATGGTTGTTAAATAAATAAATAAATAAATATATGTATATATATATATTGTAACTAAATTGATTTATTATTCTTGGGACTCTACTTTCAGTTTAGCAGCATGATCATTGACGTGACTACATTGATTGCCAGTCAGCAAAGTCTACATTTGCCTAAGCTGCTGGCCACATGGATCTACGAGAGGCAGTGGAAAAGCTAAAAGGGCATAACAAGCAAAAGTCAAGCATGAGATATCATAGCACATCAACCAGCTCACATGGAAAGCTCCTTTTACAATACTGATGTCACACCTGCTTTCATAAGCGGGACCCACAATGTGATAAGAAGAACAATTGAATTGGCCCACACATATTCGATAGAAAGCTGCACCTAACTGATAAAGGAAAGAAAAGTTTAGGAATTGTATTTTTAAAGTTTTTTTTATTTAAAAATATATTAAAATAATATTTTTATTTTTTAAATTTTATTTCTTACATCAACTAAAAAAAATTAAATTTTTTTAAAATGACAGTTTAACTACACTCCAGGACATAAGTATATGTATGGTACATATTTTTACAAAAACAAATATATTAAAAATATATTTATTAGATTTTTTTATATTGAAACGTTGAAGCTATTTAAAAACATTTTAAAAAAATATTAATTTAAAATTATCTAAATTTTATATTTTTTAAAATGAAAAACAATTTTAAAAAGTAAATTGTAACATAAAAACTTACACCCACTATTTGTTATTATAATATATAGTGTTTTTAAAAAAATTAATTTTTTTTTAATTTTTTTTATATCAAAACCATGTAAAAACATTGGAAAAAAAAAAAAAAAAACAGACATCTAAAAACAAAAGGTATCGACACTCCAGACAGTCATAAATCACCTTAACCAGTCCTAGGTGGGTCTCCTTAAAATTATCTCTAGGGAATTTGCACACATGCACATTTTTCTTCGCTAATAAAAATTTGCACAGGCACATAAAGCCTCCGTGGACAACTTTAAATACACATGGTAATGGCAAAGGGTAGCATCTCTAAAAAAAAAAAAAAAGAATTCCATGATGGTCGGTAATTCAGTTAATAGCAAGGATCTGAGATGGACAAAAGTGTCCAAAAAGTTGAAACAGGGAACATAGTGGGGTCAAGAAGAGCTTACCTGGGGTCACCAAAGACACCAGCATTCATGGTGAGTTCTGTAATTAACCTAGCAGACCTGGGTTCCACGCTGGAGGCTTTGCTATATTGCTCACTCAAACCAGCTCCTGAGGGCACAAAGAAGGCTCCATTTACCAAGATGTCCTCGTCTGTTCTCCAATTCCAATCTGCCCACTCTCCCTCGTTTGTGTCCACCCTCTTTGTTACCTATAAAAATTTTTAAAAAAAATCACCGTCAGAGATTGTACTATAGGCAGGGAATTTTGTAATGTATCTAATGGCCGGCGGAGGCGCTAAAGACATCACTCTCAGGTCTCAAGCTGACGGTGGTTTAAATTAAATTATAACGGGGTAACAGCTTGCTTTTCTTGGATGTTGCCCCCTGCTTTAGTTCTGTTTCCATTCTGTTTACACTAGTAACTCCATCGAGCCACAGGAATTCACAAAACATAGGGAGGGTACTGTGGAGGCAGGAAGGGCTCGTATGGCTGAAGGATGGGGAAATATTTTCTTAGACCCCCAAGTCTTAGTCCAGTTTTACTCGAGTACCATTTCACAACCATGCCTGCCATTTCTAGCGATGGCAACCGGCATTCCCACAATGAAGGCGCGTGCAAACACGCGCCACAAACATTGTGGGGGGAGGCGCCGTCTGACCTCGAAACAAGAGTCAAGAGGTTTACATTAGGGTCCCATGCAAAAATCATTAATCAATCATATTCTACCTCCCTTAAATAAAGCAAAATATTTCAAAGTAGACTAACCTCTTTGGCATTATCATCGGCTGGTGCAGTATATCGATTCCCTTGACTATTTATGGTAGGGTTTGCACTACCACCGATAGCATACATCTCCCAAGCTGTAAAATCATTGTTCACCACATGTATATACCCTCTTCTACACCTTGGCATACGCTGGACCAGCCCTACACCGAAGTGATTAAAAGCTATAGTAACTTGCATTCCTGAGTCCAATACATACTTATCATTGTGCCCCAATAGCATCACTTCATTATGGTGCGTAAAATGGTTGTTTGATATGGTAATCGCAGTAGACCCCAGTATAGCATCAATCAAACCATCAGTACAATACGATAATGAACAATGATCAATCCAAATCTTCTGTGACCCAGAGATGGAAATACCATCACCATCCGATTCCCCTCTCTGTCCAACATGTGTTGGTGATGATGCTATATTAGTGTTACCAGAAGGCTTGCAATGGTGAACGTGGATGTTGTGGATAATAATATGTGTCACATGTTGAAGTGTTATGCACCCATTTCCTGTAATGTGCACATTTGCGCCACGGCCATCAATAGTTTTGTAACTGTTGAAAATAAGTTCATGTTTGAGCTTAATGACCATGTCCGAAGAAAAGATGATCCAAAGAGGTTGGTCTTGGATAACAGCATAACGTAACGTGCCTGGTGTGGGGTTGGCTGGGTTATGGTCCGAGGAGTCAGTGACCAGATAGATCTGGCCACCTCTACCACCTAATGAGCCTTGACCAAACCCAATGGCGCAGTCAGCTAAACGTTGGCGGTTGTTAGCCCAATTGGGGTCGCATCTCCAGCAATCGTCGATGGGGTTTCCGGTTTGGCATTGGTCCTTTTCTTGAATGGACAAAAGGTTTCTTCTTGATAGAGATGCATTGACTCTCCTGCAAGGTAAAATATAAAAACATTAATAATGAGAAACAAAAGAAAGAAAAGAATATTTGGTTGTCTTGAAGAAAATGTAAAATGTGGGAATATAATATAAGCCAAGTAGCTACAGCAAGAATTTGGTAAAAAAAAAAAACGGGTTAAAAGAAACACGGGAAACAGAGCGTGCTCTGTTTATTTTCTGGGAAAATGCAATGACAACTTTTGTTTTGCTTTGGTGTTGTGGATGAGTTAATAGTTGAAAATGAGAGACGACCATGAGAAAGAAGCCTTCAATGAACAGAACCCAGATGGGGTTTTGTTCGAGTCGCCCCCCGTTTGGTTGCTGAGAAAACATGGCAAATCAAGAAAATGTGGTTATATTCTCCATTGCTGGATCAAAAATTAGTGCAGAAGAGAGATCCTACAATGCTAAAACCTTGTGATTAGCAAAAAACAGGTAGGAATTTCGTTCAAAATCAAGAAAATAGAAACCATCATAAACCCCGAAAGCAAAAACCCAAGGTAGCATTTTTCTCTAGCCAAAAGGCAGAGTCTTGGAAACTACAAAAAACTCATGATGCAAGACCATAAAATGAGCTAAACCCAGATGGATGTAAAGGTCTTGCCGTTTTACATCTTCAGCAACAGCCTCAGGGTCTGGATGTTGATGTGGAAGGGTGAGATTGAAGGCAGTAGTTTCAATAATGAAAGGAATGAATGAAGTAAAGTGGCAAATTAAGAGAACGCAGAAATTAGAAAGCTTCATCGAAGTAGCAATTGAAATGGGTTAGGTTCTTCGATATTTGTGGTTTACCCTTTCGCTTATCTATAGAAGAATAAGAATTTTAAAGAAGAGTGAATGAACAACGACAAAGAAAAAGTACGTAGGAAGCTGAAATTGGGGAATATGTGAGGTGTTTGCAGTGGTTTATATAATAAAACAAGATTGTAATATATGACATGGCTATAATGTTCCTTAAAAAAAAGTGTTACTTGCTTGGTAGGGCTTTCTTCCTTTTCTTTGTAATTATTTTAACAAGGAAGAAAGGAAGAACAGAATGGAGGGGTATGGTGGCTGTGATGTTATGAGAAGCAGAGAGAATTGTTCTCTCCTTTTCTCTCTGGTTCTCTGAAATCCTCTCAGTCAAATTCGTACCTTGCTTGCTAATTATTCTAGGATAAAACTAATTATTACAAAAAGGTTAATTTTTGAGTGTGAGGGAGCTTATCCGAAATATTTAAGAAAGTTCTTTCTTTTCTTTGTTCTCATTCGAAATCTAGTTTTTTTTTTTGCTTCTGTCTTATGGTAAGGATTCTTGGTGGAATGCCTGCAAGTAATTTATGTTCTGTTCTGATGACAAAGTCTATTCTGAGGTGGAGACAAAACCCACCTCCTTTTATTATGCTTTTGCTTGGTGGGGGCTGTTCGGTTTTCCATTTTAAATTTGTTTATTTTTATCCTTGTTTTAATTTTTTAATTTTTCTATTGTTTTTTATATATTAATATTAAAAATAAATTTTAAAAATAATAAAAAAATTATTTTGATATATTTTTAAGTAAAAAATATTTTAAAAAATAACCGTTACTATAATTCTATACGAACTCTTAGATGTAATTCAATTGATTATTTAGAGTATGGTAGAGATTATTTTTCAAAGTAATTTTTGATTGATAATATATTAAAATAATATATTTTATTTTAAAAAAATATTTTTAATCTTAGTACATTAAATCTATTTAAAAACATTAAAAAAAAAATTAATACACTACAACGCAATAACAGACACCTCCAAAATGGAGATTAGATTAAATTATGCTAATCAAGGTGGCAGCTTTCAGTGATTTTCTCTGTGCAAGTTAACAACTAAAGAGACTTTGGTTTATTATTAACTATTAAGTTCTCATTTTCCGAGGAAGAGAAAAAAGTGGAGGAACTGGAAACCTTCAGCATCAGTCCCTGTAACTTGCAAGATGATTTGAACTGCTGGGCCCTGGGGACATTTGCATGTCAAGTGTCATCCTTACAAGGAATAGGGTTTCAGGGATTGCGAGATGCGTGGGACAATTCTTGCACAAGAAAGAGTAGCAGCGGCTCAGCACGTAGGAGAAGGGAATGTTTGCAAGTCCAGTAAACATTATGTCTTAAAATGTTTTTTTTATAATATATTAAAATAATACTTTTTACATTTTAAAATTTATTTTTTATATTAATATATCAAAAAAATTAAGTATTAAAAATAAAAATTTAAACAAAAAAATTCAAATTTAAAGTATACAGAGTTTTAGCCGTATTGTTAAGCACTTTGAGTCTGCTTGATATTATAGTAATGATTATTTTTTAAAGTGTTTTTTTACTTGAAAATATATATAAATAATATTTTTTAATATTTTTAAAATTTATTTTTAACATTAACACATTAAAATAATCTAAAAAAATAATAAAATTAGAAATTAATTTAAAAAAAAACAATTTTAAAACGTAAAAACAATATATCTTCCTAACATCATAACTATACCTCAGCAAACTAGACATGTAAATGTCTGCATAGTCATTACTATGCATTAAATTGTATGTGATAGACTGATGGCTCTTAATACAAATGATAAATTAAAAACTAAACTTATATATTTGTAGATAAAATTAATATAAAAATACAAATTAGATAATATTATACAATTACATGTCAACTAAAGTTGTTAATTTCGTTTAGGTTAGTATTCTATTTTTCTTGATGGAATTATAAGTTTTAATTTCAAAATATTTTAGTGGTCAGTTCCAAAATCATTATGTATGTATAATTCAAAATATTAATTAATTATAACATAACATGTTTATAGATTTTTACCAAGTTCGTACATTTGTTGTACGAGAATGTGTCCGATGCTATAAAAAAGAACCGAGGAAAATACAACACTTGTCCTTCCATAAGACATTAAAGGTTTTCCAATATAAAAACCATACAATTACAGCTCCTCGACAAAAACTTATGACACGAGCTAATGTCTTCTCCCTCTAATTGTCTGTGTAAATTAGAGCAGGGAAATAAAGCACGAAAGCGATTTAGAAGGGGAGATTCGAACTTTGTGAATTTAGAACTAGAAGCTTAGCATAGGCGACTCCGAACGAGACACCGAGGAAATAGTGACTTGTTGAGCGTGCAGGTGCCCTAGAAGCGCCCTAAAAAGTTGGAACAGGAGTTATCCCTAGCAACCCCAACAGCCCAAGTTGCTCAAACCCATGGTCAAATGCAAAGTGCTGGTTACAAATTTTCTCAGACAACTTTATTGTATGCAATAATTAGACTTCACTCTATCATTTGGACATTTAAGAAATGCCAGCAACCTCCAGTAGTCAGTCCAAATCTTATTAGAGGAATCTCCACATGTGTGTGACCAAAAGGATATTAATTGGCACGCAAAACCACGATGAAAAGATACTCAATAGATCACAAGGAGTGAGACAAAGCTTTATGCATTCAAGACAATCTTGAGGTCCGAATTACGTTGTCAAGTCTCTGGTTCCAAACCTCCAATAACGGTCACGAAGATACAATGATCACTAGCAAAATATGCAATTGAAGTTATATACACTTCAAAGACCGAAAGAGAAACGAGGAGAGACAAAAAAAGAAGAAAGAAACAAACATAATTCAGAATAAAATTTACTAAGTAATTTCTAAACATTTCAGCTGAGAGCGAAATAAAATTTATTTCATTTTATCTTATTTTTTAAAATACTATGAGGTATACTGTTAGTTTTAAAGAGAAATGAGGGTTGAAAAAAAAGATATAATTCAAAATAAAATATATTAAATAAATTCTAAACATTTCAGCTGAGATTTAGATGAAATATCTGAAATAATTTGAGATTCAGAATAAAATAAAATTTATTTTATTTTATTTTATTTTATAAAGTACTTGGAGGTATACCGAAATGAAATTAAACACCCTGTGTTAAACCATTAATTCTAATATTTTTATTTATTGATTTTTTTATAAACGCAAAGCATATGATCTCCAACAGTTGCGCTTAAAATGCGAACTCTTTTTCTTGGAATATGGTCTTTAGTTGCCGTTTTACTCTACCTCGAGGCAACGTTTTGAAGCTTTTCTTGCTATCGAGACAAAATACACGTAGATACCTACATTCCTTTTTATATGAAATAAACAAAATCAAGTTCCTATTATTTTATTCACTGATCACTTTAATTATAAAATATAGAAAGTAATGAGAGTAAAAAAATAAAAAGCTCAAAATGAATGGATCATGACAGTGTTTGAGTAACATGCAAGCTTTGATATCGATCCTACTAGAGGTTATGCGGCGTGCTTAAAAATTAATCAATTGTGCAAAATCCTAAATGAAAATATCTTGAAAATTGCAGGCTTAATTGCCTGTATATTTTATCACTCTTTCTAGGCTTTTTCTCTATGGGGAACATGGAAAAAACTATTGCTTTGATATTTGTTTACTAAAGGTTTGTGCAGTGTACTTGAAAATCAATCAATTGTGAAAATTAAATTCTAGATGAAATATCTTGAAAAATCCAGGCTTAATTACCTGTAAATTAAATTAATTTTTGTCATTTCTTCATAATTATCCTGAATATTGCATGCATAGAACTTTGATAGAAAAATAAATACACAGATAAAAATAAATTACAAATAAAATCGGTGATTTGTAGCTTTTTTTTATTATTAATGTGGGTGTTCGGGCCAGCTTGCGCACACCTTAACGAACCCTCCAGACCCTGAGTTAACGACCATGTAAGTCTTCAGTGGGCCTGAGGGGACTTGAACTCGTGACTATTAGGAAGCAAACACAAGATCTAATTAGTTGAGTTACCCTTTATAGTTGATTTATAGCTTTTCTTCTACTGGCCAGTTGAAGCAAAACTTTTCCCAGAATTATCTTGATAATAGCGTAATGATAAAAAATAAACTTTGCCAGGTGAATGTGCTAATCAGTTTTCTTTCAATGAAGTTAACAATTTGCCCCAGAGATAAGGTGTACTTGTGTATGGAGGTTGGGAGGCAAATTAAAGTCCGAGTCTAATTTCAGACCATGAAGTTATTATTCACCTTGTATTATTTGCAGAAGTCGGGTAGAGAAGATCACAGAAAAATTATGGTAGTGTGCTTCTCAAGGCATCATCAAGAAACTCTTTCAACCTATAAATCAATTACTCTGTTAGTTTTGTTTACTATAGAGCTTCCAGGCATAATTACTTGCTTTTGGCCTCTTTTTTGGGGTGGTGGAGTACCGAGTAATCACTTACCTGGACATGGCTCGGAAAAAGGGTATAAACCAAAACAAAAAATGCAAGTGGAGCGATTTTCAATTGTAATGGCGACTTTCCTACTCTATATTCAATTTTTCTTGCTGGGTTCGATGCCTAATTTTGACTTTTTTTCTGTAAAAAGAGAGGCAGGGGCTGTGTTTAGACCTGCTTTTCATTATTTTGACCTTTTTATGTTTTTCCCGGCTTACATACCACGAAGGAGAACTACTTTGGGCTGGGAAATAGCTCAAAATTGTTCTGCCATGTGATTCTCGTAAAGCTACAAAGGTAGCCCATCAGCTCATTGAGAGACACAGGTATATTAGGCGAAGAAAAGATGTCATCTTTACTCCCTTTGATTCTTCAAAAAGAAGAAAGGTAGTTTCGTCTTCCTATTTTTTTACTGATAATAGCATCTTTGATCAATCTCTGCACACCAAGATTTCTATGATTAGGTTTTCGATTAGTTGTCTGGTTAGTGTATGATGCATATTCACGAAAAGTTTTTTCTCTCTCTCACAACCTTTTTTTTAGGTTAGTGTTAAAATGAAGTTTTCGGATATACGACGGTATTTCAAGAGAATTTATATTTATGTTTCAGTATTTTTTATTTAAAATATATTAAATTATTTTTTTTAATATTTTTTAAAATTTTAATATGTTGATATTAAAAATAAAAAAAACTAAAAATAATATTTTAATATATTTTCAAATAAAAAACTATTTTAAAAACTATTTTACATCACAGTCCAGAATATAAACAGTGTAGGGCTAAAAATAAATAAAATTAAAGCAATCTCCTTGTGGCATATTAAAGTTGTGAAAACATCTCTCACCAACCGCACGAAAAGCACTTATACCTTGCAAATGAAGTTGGTTTTGCACATCCCTTCATTTAATTTTCTTTTCTTTTTATCCATAACCCTATTTGTTTTATACATCCGGACGAGCATGCCACACCCCAGTAATTAAAGGAGCTGCAAGGACCCAAAGACAGTGTTTTTTATTTAAATTAATATTTTTTTCAATTTTTTTATAATTTTCACGTCGCATCAAAATTATTTAAATAATTTTATTCTTTTCAGGGAAAAACAAATTGAAAACTTCTCTCAGAAGCGCTCAGAAAATGACGTGTCTGAAAGTTACTTCTTCTAATTCCACCAAAAATTAAAAGCAGCCATTTTGTTTTATACACCTTTTTTCTTCTCTTCCGAGTAGATTTCAATGGAAAAGGTATCGAATCCCGTCATTGGTTTGTTTTTTTGTGCAAAGAAGTAGAATATCCTTGTCATATCTAGTCAGGAGGGTTATCAATCCTTGATTCTCCTCCTAATCAAAGATACGAATATTGATTTTCATATTTATTTTTGTTTGTTTTTATATTTTAAAAATATTTTTGAAAAAATTAAATTTTTTTTTAAATTAATATATTTTTAGTATTTTCAGATTATTTTGATGTGCTGATATCAAAAATAATTTTTAAAAAATAAAAAATATATTATTTTAATATATTTTAAAATAAAAAATATTTTAAAAAATAACTGTAATCATACTTAAAATAATATATAATTGCCCCTTCTGGTCTGGAGAGCCGGGCGTGAATTAAGCCTCTGTGTTTTTACCTTTTTTCTGGTTTTTCTCTGCGGGGGGGCATGGAAAAACTACTGTGTTGGTCATTATATATACAATGCTGGCTTATACTAGTTCTATTTCTTTGAATACTTCTCTCTGTAAATCATCTTTCCAGAATCTCCCTTGCAGATTGTGCTGTTCGTCATATATTCAGTTGGTGGATGCCATAAATTCAGCGGTCCAAATTTCTCAAGTGGAAGAGGTTTTTTTTATATAAGATTAGAATCACTTTGTTTTTCCATTTGACTAATAATATTATGGCCTGCTTTCGGTATAAGAGCCGACCTGACCCAACCGATAGACCAACAAAAATATCAGTCATTAGTTCAGCAATTAGAAAGATCTTAATGAATCGTTTCTATCCATGTATTGGGAGACCACCGAGTAAGGCTATAACTGATAAAGATTTGTTTGGGGTTAATATTGCATCCAAGCTATTCAAGCTATTCTATTTTCCTGAAAACTTTTTATCATATGCTATTTTTTTTTCAAAAATTTTACTAAACTATATTGTAATGGTAAAAGACACTGCTTTTACAACATATAATTGCTTTTGAAAGAGATGTTTGTAAGAGCAATAACGATTATTTTTTAAAGTAATTTTTACTCGAAAATATATTAAAATAATTTTTAATATCAGAATATCAAAACAATCTAAAAATAAATTAAATTAAAATAAATAAAAATTTAATATTTTTCAAAGAAACTTTTGATACAAAAAATAAAAAGATAGTTCAAGGTCATGTGTTCTATTGTAATTAAGATGACAGCATGCCTTTTTTTTTTTTTTCCTCTCATTTTCAATTCATGGTTGCAGCATGTGAGTTTTGATTATTTTTTTTTCAATCGATGACATGGTGTTTGAGTGATTCAGGTTCGACAAAGTAGATTGTAGAGTAATATAAAATCTAAACCATTATCCGTACCGGATTCTTCGCCGATATACGATCCAGTTTTGATAGCTATCCTGGGAGGTATAATCCTTATGCTAATCATTACACCCCGAACAAATTTCCCTTCCCTTAGCTAATGGCAGTGAACATAATTATTGTTAATCGAGTAATTGACATTAGTGGCCTGAAGAAACTTTCAACATAGAATTTAGGTCAAATACCATTGATGGTTATGTTTGGATCTCAATTGCATGCACCGAGATAAAGTTAGGCTGCAACATGACAACGATAGGAGTGAAATACTGTATCGAGAGCGTTGTTTGTTAAAGATCGTTGGGCTCTGTATAGAAGGCATTTAACTTTACCCTCGGTCTCTCCAATCTATATCAACCATCAAAGGAAAGTATTGCCCGAAAAAAAATGGAACGTATTCGATCTCGATTGACATTCAAATCGATCAAAGATTTTCTCTAGCAGACCATCAATGGATCTCGCCTCAAAGTGAGATGCCAACGAAGTGTCAGACATTGCTAAGCGGATTAGTAAATTGCTGAAAAATGATGGAAAGGTTTAATCATCGTCTTAAAATTTCGAAAGGACGATGTCTCGACAGCAGCAGAGAAATTCGAGAGAACTTACAGCCTTACATTTCTAATAACGTCAACGATTATTTATGTGTTCACCCTTGCTTTGCATTTTCAGAGAGTAGTTTAAAATCTCAAGCTTGTTTTCAAAATCAATCGTCCTTCCAAGGAAAAATGTACTGGAAAATTTTAAAGATAGCTTTTTGATGAAGTGAATCTAGTCTCTAGGTGTCATCCAAAGTTAGAATTACAAGAGATTCTAAGAAAATAACTTTTTTTTTTGTTTATAGAATTTAGATGAATGATTAAGAAAAAAAAAAGATTTATTTAGGAAAAATGCAGCCTTGATCATCAGATGGGAAAGTCGGAAAAAGGTCTCAATCTTTTAGGTCTGTGCAAGTAAGCTTATCCCACCATCATACACAAATTTTGTTGTCATTATTAATAATAATAATGTGTATACCAATTTATTAAAATTAATTATATAATTTGTATGAAAAAAACATAAATTTAACGTATTTTTAAGTACAAATTAATTTAAATTTACGTGTAAATTGCACGCTAGTTTTAATGAGTTAATATAAAGATTTTGAAGATTAATATATATATTCAAAAATATATTATAATGATACATCAAAAAAAAAGTACGTACCTTATAATTTATGTTGAACAAATAATCCAAAAAATTAAGAAAATATAGCAAATTATCACGAGCTTCATGGTGCTTCAATAACATCGTGCGATGCAGGTCACCTGCAAGGATAATTATACCTCAAGTGAGAAACGGATCTACTGATTTTTCTAACATGACAAATTTCTTGCAGTAACGTTTTGGTATTGAGGTCCACATCATGCAATTGTATCTTGTAACATGACAAGTTTCGATTCGTTTTTAATGAAGCCAACAAATTTAAAAAAATATATATATATATATATATATATATATATATATATATATATATATATATATATATATATAGATCACTTGTAGAGAAAGAAAAGCAAGAGAGTAAAAGCAGTGACAGGACTATAAACACAAAAAAACTTTAATAATGCAAAAAGTAAAATTAAGTGGAAGACGATCCGAGGAAAAGAGTAAAGGAAATAGAAAAGAGGCCAAGTAAATGGAGGAAAGGAGGAAGACTGGTATAGTTGATGTCGTGTCCTAATGGGGAGGTCCTCTCTTGTTCTATAGCCCTAGCTTTTGATCACAGGAAAGATTCTAAACCTTTCAAGAAAGTAAAGTTTAGATTAGGATAATTGGGACCATGAGAACGAAGGTTAGTCAATAGCTTCACATTTTGGTAGCTTCACATTTCGGTAGTTTATTTTCGAAATGTTTTTTATTTTTAAAATTTATTTTTAATATTAACTCGTCAAAATAATTAAAATATAGTTATAAAAAAATTATTTTTTTACCTAACAGTATTTATACATCATTCTCAAACGCTATCAGTAAAAAAAAAAAAACAGGTCATGAAACGACAGCCGAGTCAGTCAAGGTGCATTTTTCCCTATCAGTGAAAGTTTGCTCCAATTATATACTCTTCTTTTATTTCTTTTACGCTGTAAGAGAATAAAGGATTATCTGTCCTGAAATATTTTATATATTTTTTGTTTTCATCTAAGCTAGTAAAATAATCACATGAACACTATTTTTAAACTCGGACTAGTCTAGTAGGTTGATCTGGTAGCGAGATCGGTCTGGATAAAGCAAAAAACCGGCCAGTGCAATAACTCGAAAAAACCCGATCGACCCTGTAGGTCGATCCATGACCCGGGTGAACCCGGACGGGACCCAATAAGTGTGTTTTTTTTTTTCAAATATGGTTTTTCTTTTATATTTTTTTTTCATATTTTTTTAGTTGGTTATTAACATTTTTTAAAGTTCACTATATAAATACTAGAAAAATATTTTATTTTTTCAACGTGGGATTTGAAACCCTTTCATATATATACTTTATATTTACAAGAAAAAGTTAAATTTTTTCGATATAGGTTAAAAAATATTTTGATTTAAATACTTTAACTTAAAAGGATAACATAATATCTTTTCAATATGAGATTTGAAACTCTTTAATATATATATACTCTATATTCACAATAAAAAAAATTATTTTTTCAATGTGAGATTTGAAGTTTTTTGATATATATATTCTATATTCACAAGAAAGAAGTTATGTTTTTTCAATGTGGGATAAAATAAATTTTTGATTTAAATATTTCAAATTAGAAGGATAACGTAATATCTTTTCAATGTGAGATAAATTTTTTAAATTTTTTTTAAACTTTATTATTTACAACATATATAACATATATTCACATGAATTGTTTCTTAATTTTTTTCATATAAAATATTAAAATTTTAAATATATTTTTTTAATTTTTTCGGATTGAGTCATAAACCCGAGATCCGGTATGAAGAACCCCGGATCATTGGTAACTATGCACATGCACTTGTTGTGTTTTGATTTTGATAACCCCTTGCTTGGAATAAAGTAAGTAGCTCAGTTGTCCTTGTGTTCTAAACGTTTTAAACGATGTCTTCATGATTATTTTTTTTCACGTGTAACTATAATTGTTATATTTTTAATTTTAATTAGATCTTAAATATATTTTTGATTTTAATTATTACAATAATATGAACTTTTTATATTAAGCCGTCAAATATTTTAATTAAAAAGAATAGATCATATCACTTAAATTAACTAAAAGGTTAACACATCAATTTTACTTTTAAAAATCTTGAATTCCCGAACTAATCACTCATATAAAATCTAAAACCAAACCAAAAAAATGTTATCAACATTTCAAACAATTTTCAACTCCAAAATAGGTTTTCTTTTTACCCTAAGTTTAAAGAATATACTGAAATCAATTTATATCAATGAATTCTAAGGTTTTTTTTTTATATAAATATATCAAATTATCTCAAAAGTACACCCTCTCTGTCTCGAGTATTAAATGAAATAAATTCCAACACGAAAACAATAAGAAAGCTTAAAAAACTAACTATATCTTATACTCCCAGAAATCTAAATCATGGGCTAAACCCAGCCCGTACCAATAATCATTGGATCAGTTGGGCTCAGGCACATCCGTATTGACATTGCACCTGCTTCCTCTTCTTCACAAACAAATAGCAACACGCCACATGGCCTAGTCAATGCAGCCACTTCGATTCCATTAAACGACGGTCCATCATTTCTAAGTTCTACCTCAGGAGCCAGGAGGGTTCTGGCAGTGAATTCAAAAACATATCAGGCTCCCTCCAAATCGCCAAACACATATTTCCATCTACACCCTTCATAATCCCCCGTATTTTCATACTCTCCTTCATTTGGATAATTTCCCTCGTTCTTGCACAAATTCAATTTTTCTGAAGAGAGAAACACAAGATTAGGGTTTCTAGAAAGAGAAAAGGAAAGAAAAATTCTAGGGTTTTAGGTCATGGAGGGTATTCTGGTTCTTGATTCAGAAAACATCAACGTCGCAGGTACTCTCCCTCTCTATGTATTTTTCTTAATATGAAATTTCGCAAAATCTCCATTATTTATTTACAATCGATGCTTGTTTATTTATATTCACTTCGTAAAATTGCTTGAATGTGTTTAATTTAGGGGTTTAATCGATGTTAGAATTGCGAAATCTGCCGCTGATTAGGGTTTTTAGGGTTGAAAAGTTGAAGGAAGTGTGCGTCTCGGTTTGATTTCTGAGAAAAACTGTAATGATTCAAATCAGAGCTACCAATTTGTGTAAATTTGCTGAAATCGCGTGATTGAGGAAATTGGGAATGTGTCAGGTAACAAAATAAAGGGAGAGAAACTGGGAGAAGGGTCCATGGTTGGAATTGCGCCAAGGAGAACGCTTGCTGACATTAGCAATTTTCCTGTATCAAGGAAAACGCTCGCTGAAGTTAGCAGTGTGTCGCAGCGAAACCAAGATGGGAAATCACAATCTGTTCTAGTCGGTAAAGATTACATTGAGAAGCTCCAACGGGTATACGTCGAATGTTTCAATATCTAGATGTACACGTGTTGATATTTTTTTTGAGTATGGAGTAGAATTTGGCTAATGGGTTGCTTTTTGAATGTTTTTGTCCAGGAAATCATGGCATTGACAAAGATTGTCGTGGATAGGAAGTAACCTTTTTGTTTGATTTTTCTTTCTCCTGAAGTTCTGTTCTCATGTTGGCGATTTATTGTGTCATTTTTCTTAACTTTGGTCAATAGTAAAATTATCGAGTTGAGTGCTATTGAGTTGCAGAAGCTGAGAATCAGATTTCAGCAGTTACAGCAACAGAATCAGCACCTTGCACAAACAAACAGCCAGATGTTGGCGGTAATGTCATTCACAAATCAATTTCTTCATCACGTATAAATTGCATAAAATTTTGGGCCCTTGATGAGACTAAATTATTCTCTTAAAATTGCAGGAACTAAATGCAGGCAAAGATAAGGTAAGTCTTTATATATGCAAGCCTGGATTGTCCTGCTCAATATGTGCTGTGCTGTGTTGTGACATTTCTGTGTTAACTACTTGCTTCTGTTACTGTTCAGCTTAAGGTATTTCAACATGAGCTGGGATGTAAGAATGGCTTGCTTGATGCCATAAATTTGGAGCTGAAGGTATGCTTAGCTGCTGCTCTTTTTGCCTCAGTTTTGAATAAGTTTTGTTGTTAGTAATATTGGTGACTGACTTCTAAAACTCTCTCTGTTTTAGGAGAAAGCAAAGAAAGTTAGATGCCGGATTAAGAGAAATGAGGTATTTCGGGAACTCAACTGAACAGAATTTATGGGAAAAGGGTCTTTTTCATAGTAGCCCACATAGTATTTCATCCTATTTTGCCATCTCTTGTAGGTTGAAACCATCAAAGGTGATGGGGCTGCACAACTCTCTCAACCAGAGGAGGAGAATAAACCATGTAACCCAAAAAGGAAACGCCAATCAAATGTTCAATGTAACCAGTTTTTTCCCCCCCCAGACATGTATTCAAAATCATAGAAACCTTTTCATGAAGCCAGCATTTTCTCTTTTGGTTTCATGCAGCTTTGGAAACTCGTCCTGTTCAACCACAAACTAAAGAGAATGCTGACAAGAAGAGGTTTGTATTTCAAATGCTATATTGCTGCTTGGAATCTGACTTTATATGAGTTATTTTATCTTTTCTCTGAAGTTTTAGTTGCTTAGTATTTCTCATGACAGTGTTTGTTTGAGAAGGCAATCTGCTAGGTTTAAGTCTGGAGAAGAAGAGCCTACTGAAAACAACGTTGATACAAAGAGGTTTGTTCTGACATGGTCCAGAATCCTGTATAGTTTCAGTTCACAAATGTCTATTTGAATGATATTAGCTTTTCTCTAAAGTTTTTAGTTTGCTTAGTATTTCTTTCTCCAGTTCTCCTGACAGCTTTTGTTTGGGAAGGCACTCTGCTAGGTTCAAGTCTGAAGAACAACTCAATGAAAAGAACGATGACAAAAGGAGGTTAGTTCTGACATGGTTCAGAATCCTGTATAATTTCAGTTCACAAAGGTCTTTTGACTTCAGCACTCTGGAAAGAACCTAGGAGAAATCAAGGATTTGTACACTCTTTTATGCGTGTCTCAGCAGGATCTGTAGAAGAAAGCAATCCATTAGGATTAAGTCTGAGGCACAAATAGAAGAACCAACTGAAGATTTGTTTCAGACTGATGATGCTAAATTTCATGTTCCTGCAATATATGGTGATCCAGTTCATGAAAGCTGTCCAACATTATCAGCTCCATCTGTAAAAATCGAATCTGAAACAGGGAACAGTGCTCTCAGATTTGAAACTCAAGAACCACGAAGGACATCCCTTCGGCCACCACGTCGAGCAGCTGAGAAAGTCCAGTCCTACAAGGAAATTCCACTCAATGTGAAAATGCGAAGAAGTGAGTGAGTTGAAAATCTCTCATCTAATCTATCTGTACCATCTAATCTATGTGGACGCAAATTTTCTACATCCTGCCCCTTTTTGGGTCCTCTGTATGTTGTGGTCTGGAAGAAATCTCTTTCAGATTCTCGCTGACCCTGTAATTTTCTAGCTACTTTACTTTCTTCATAATGATTCCCTGTTGATGATTAGGAAGTGCACAAAATCAATCTAGGTTTAGTTCAAGTATTTGAGTTGTAGTTGAACATAAGCAACACGCTTGTGTGCAATTTTACATTTCTTTCCCTTTAGGAAAAAGAGATCATATCGAACTTGCTTCTAAATGGACGTGCTGTATTTGTCCTGCATCATTTTATCTACGTATCATTTAAATAGCAGATACGGAAGAACATCATTTGCCAACAGCTATCCATGGCTAACATTTATATCGTTGTGATCCTGATTTTAATCCGAGAAAGCAGAATGTTGATGTTAAATGATGCATTTACCAGAAATTAGAAATTGCTGGTGCTATGTCTGTACAACAGTACGTAGTGGTTAATGAGCGCAAGACCTGGTTCAGTTCTTCAGTTCCCATTCTCTCCCCTGATTTTTTGCTTTTTTGCAGACATTAACACACGTTATCTAGTTTTCTTATTGACTCGAGTATAGGTTTATTTTGCGAAGTTGAAAAGCATATTATAATCAGAATAACTAGTTATGATTGGCGTTCTGGACAGGTTAAGATATAATCATATCAGTATGTGACTATGTGCTGTAGAGAAATCATATTTCCGTAGTTTCTTCTTTCCTGATGTCCATGGATTCATATGACCTATGTATCTAACGTTATTCGATCATTATTGGGGTACAAACTGGTACCATTTGACACTTAATCGATCATTACTGGGGTACAAACTGGTACCATTTGACACTTAAAGAGGTCAGGAATTAAAAAATCGTGAAATGGAAAGTGGTGGACACGGGCGTTGGGGAGGAAAAGCAATTTGGAAAATGGAGACTGATTAGACTAGCAATTAGTCAGTAAGATGGGGCGTAGTGTATCTAAACTGATGAACAACTTAGATTTCTTGTGATCAGATTTGATTTTAGAAATTGAATGAAGGATCCTAAATTTCTAACCATTGATTGGCAAAATTTGACTGTAATTGAAGATTTGCTTTGTTATGGTTGTATTATGTTAGACTATTGGGAGACAATTTTTAGTAAAAATTTTCCATCTTTATTATTTATCCAATTACCATGCTTAGGTGGAGTAAAAGATAGGTTGAATACAGGAAATCTAAGCAAAGAAAGGGAAAAAGGAAAAAGCGTGACATATGGGTCCAGCAACTATCACCGTCTCACATGCAAATAGAAAAGCAAGGTGACAAAAAAGAGCTGTTTTTCACGTCATTTTCCTCAGCTCCAAACCGCGTTTGTGCACGAAGAGGGAAAAGGAAATATAAAATTAGATTCAAAAAGGTTGCTAATATAAATTTCAAAAAAGTATTATAACATAGAGGGAGGGAGAGGGAACTTTAAATTCATTCCCTTTTCTTGATCTTTAAATTGATTATTAGATATTTATGGATGATCGATCTTGTTTTTTGTTTCTTTTTTTTTGTAAATTTTGTAGTTGATGATGAATAGATGCATGCCCCAGCACAGAATAGAATAAGATATCTGGACATCTTATCGACTGCTCACAATACAGGAACTGCGACCTTAATGTGTTCATATCATCCATATGGAACTTGTCGAGCCTCAAATCAGGCCTAAACCACCACATCCATTGAACTTTGATTTCATATCAAACATGGGTTTAGATGGATTTGTAATGCCCTTGTCCACGCTATAGTGGACTTGACTTCCTCTCCTTCCATACAATTCTTTAGGTAACATGCAATTAGTTGTTCTACTTCCACCATGCAAGACTCCAAGAACCCTAAGATAGCAACCGGCTAATTCCCATCATTTCAATGCTGAAACTGCAGATTGTCTTTTTTTGAACCCTTGAGATCGTTTTCTTGCAGCAGTTTGCTTCAAATTAACTCAAGAAATAAAAGGCATGTTATGATGTGTCTGGTGGCAATTGCACCACTCGAGACCCCACAAACCTTAGTGAAAAATCCTGTATACTGAAAATGAATAAGTCGCATGCATGTATGTATACATGTGAGCGAAACGCAACATAACGTGCAAGAGGGACACTCTAAAATAACGCATAAATTGGATTTTTGCTCTCAAATAGCGCCTCACTTTGGATTGGTCAAATCGGGATCCGCTTATACTTTTTTCGTTTCAAGGATAACTTTGTTATTGCTAGGACATTGCATGAAAGAGCTGAGGACCCTACCATTATCTCCTTTGCCACAACAAATTTTCGGTTCAGCTTCTTTTTCTGACTGATATGTGTGTGCGTGTGAGTGAGAAAGAGAGATATGCATGCAGACATGATTTCGAGTGGGACAAGAAAGAAACAAGGATCGATGGCTAAATCCATTATTTACAGTGTTCTCACCATTTTTTTATAAAAAAAACTAAACCTCCCTATTGTCGAGTGGGACAAGAAAGAAACAATTTTTTTTTTTTAACTAGAATGAAAGCGTTTAATTTATCGAGATGATAGCATAAGAGTTTTGTGTAGAACTCATGCAAAAACACTATACACAATTTTAATTATAAAAAAAGCAATAAATTTATAGCTTTTATTGAACATATTTTCTCAAACCGCAAAAAAAAAAAAAAAAAACTAGTTACTATGCTTCATTGTAGTTTGATTAGGCAGAAAAAGAAGAAGAAGAAGAAGAAAGTGGATATATTTCCTGACTCTGATCCCCAGTTTTTCAATCTGTGATTTTGCTTAATTATCGTTGATGGAATGGGATCATTCCCATTATCTTTTTGTGGATCTCTTTCGCAAGATCCCATAAACGTTGTTAGAAAAGTATAATAACTAGTAATCCATGTACTTGTACTCCTGTGAGAGTCAAAAAGGGCAATGTAGGGGTATATACTTTCAAAGAAAGAGGTTTAAGATCAGATGGCTTTAATCATTCATGTTGGACTTCCCTTTTACATATGATCGAAGACACCGTACAGTTCTATCTTATCAGGAGAATATTATTATACAACTCAAGTCTCAGAACAAACTCAGTTAGCACCGAATTAATTGGTGGCAGAGATTTTTAAATTCTAGATAAAATGAGAAGAATGATGCCCTTTTAACTTCAAAATTAAAAATGAAGGTAAAGGGGAGGATGTGTTTTTTTCTAAAATGGTTGTAAAATAATTTGTAAATGATTTACTGCTTTCATGAACTGTATTTTGATGATTTGTTCTATTTAAGGGGACAGATCAAGCACTTATTTCAGCAATATCTTAAATTTTACTTTCGCTTCCACACGTGTGTTCACTGTGCTTACCCCCTGCAGCTCTTTTGTGGCTATACCAGGAAAAATCCTAGCAGCCACTTTCACTGCAATTCACATTCCCTCCAAAGTAGCAGTAGTGGCCCTCTGTGGACATGAAATCTAATGGCACGAAGATTTTTACCCGCCTTGTCTTTTGGCACTTTCCATGGTTTTGGCCTCTAGTGAGTATTTTTATCCAACCGCTTGTCCCATGATAGAAAATAAAGCAAAAGAGAGAATAAAAGGAAAGTAAACAGAACTCTAGCTAGTAGATTCACTTCCTATAAGAAGTTGCCACCCCTCCCATTCTTTACTTAATTCTCTCAAGACATCCATTCGATTGATTTAGACAACAAAGAAAAATGGAAGATTACTCTGGTCCTCTGAACTGGCCATGCTTCTACCAAGATGAGGTGAGCTATATATCAACATGCATTCTTGCTGCTAACCTCGCTGGGTCCAATTCTATTTCTTGTACTTGTTATGAGACTAATGTAGATGTTGTTAACTACTGACAGGGGATCGAAGACTTGAGGCATTATCTCTTGTACACTACAGAACTAGAAACAGCAATTGTATCAGCGAAGGAGGAGATCACAAGAAGAGAATTTGAGATATTCCATCTCAAAGATCTTATAAGCAAGGCAATTGAGGAAAGGAATGAGGCCCAGATACAATGCCAGGAACTGGTTTCTGACAAACTAGCCCTCCAACAACAACTGCTACAAAAACAGCCGGAAAATCAGCTGCAGCAAGAAATGCAGCATTTGAAGCAAGAATCCGCTTCACTCACAAGAACTTACAGCAGTGAAGATGAATCCAAGGCTAGCGACTCCAACAATCACAGCAGCTCTCCTGATTCAAGCAAAGTCACTGTTCCCTCGCAGTTTACTGATCTAATTCCCCAGGAAACACTGCAATCATCTCTCCCAGAAGTGATCCTCAAGTTAGCAGCTGACAAGCCACTGCCAGTGAAAGGGAAACTCTTGCAGGCAGTGAAGGAAGCCGGTCCACTTCTGCAGACCCTTCTCCTGGCTGGACCACTCCCTCAATGGCAGCACCCGCCTCCCCAATTAGACTCCATTGAGATCCCACCAGTAACCATTTCTTCACCAACAGCTCGGCTAATACACCAAGACTCTTTCAACAGTTTCAGTTCTTGTTTGAGCAAGAAGAGGGATCTTGAGCTCTGTGAAGGTCCCGATTCTTCTTCCCCTGCCAACAAGTACCAGAAAGTTGTCCCCCATTGACCAAAACCTTAGTTCTTACACACAATTCTCTAGTACATCCATCCCCTTCATGCTGTTAAACATGACAAGGAAATCAGCATGAAATGGATGGCATAGCTATCCTGCATCAGTTTGGAACTGTAAACTACTTTTGTCTTAGAAATTAATGATTCTAACTTCTCTAGAAAGTCAGATAGAGACTTAAATTATGTATAATGTGAAAATGGGCACTGAATTCTCCATGTCAGCTGGGAAATTTTATATCAATATATTTCCTTTATTTCACACAGATGTTCTAATAATCCTTGCTCCATGAAGCCAGATTTTGAGTGGTGCTCATGTTATTTCCTCATGCTTTTGCCTTATGGGTTAAATGTTAAAAGTAAAGAAATGATGTCAAGTATGACCATGACAAGTAATCATATAAATAAATCTCCCCGTATATTTTCCCTTTCCATGAAGCACACCTACCATTCATGGTGAGTGTCCGCCATTGAAAGTGCATCTAAGTAGACCCATTATCATGACCAACTCTTTGAGCTAGACCAATTAAAGAACACAATGATATCAACAAGGCTCGTCATATCATAACTTTACATTAGTTAAGAAATCATTCACCTCATTAACCTAAGTTTCCTGTATTTTAGATTTGTTAGACTTTACTCGTGAAAAATAATTTTCAACTCTTGATTATAATTTAAAAATTTTTTTTTTCTTACTAATTTATAACAAAAATGAGTTGAATTAAAAATATATTTAATAAAAATGACTTGTTGATTCGTAAAAATGAAAATGCTACGAGTCATAAAAAAAACTAGAGTCTTATTTGTTTCATAAAAACTGATTTTTAAAAAATTATTTTTTAAAATTTTCATGTGTTTGTTTGCCATTAGAAAAGTTGGTCAATTAAAAACATTTTCCAGTCAAAGAAAAGTTTAGCTAGATTTTCAGGAAAGTGTTTTCCTTTTATTTTGGACGGAAAACACTTTCCAGAAATTGTGAAAATTTAGAAATGTCAAATTATTACTGATTATATCAAATGTGCCCCTCAAACTTATGATTGCTATATATTTTGTTTTGAATTTTTTTTAAAAATTTCATCCCTTAGAATTTGATTTAATTTAATTTTTATATCAACTTTGATCATCATTTCTATGATTGTTATTTGCTTTTCTTTTATTATTTTTTTATCTATCAGATTTGGTTTATTCTTTTGATTGTTATTTATTTTATTTGAAATAAATATGAAATTATTATTATTTTTTTAATTCCATCATCTTTCAACCTTTTATTTTGTAATATTTATTCCTCATTATTTTAATAAACTTGAAAAAAAATATTAATAAGTTATTTTTCCAGCTCATTTTATATGACATAACAAAATACTAGAAAGTGTTTTCCAACTTATTTTTCATGATATTACTAAATATAAAAAAATAATTCACTTTTCAAGAATTTATTTTTTAAAAAATCACTTTTCAAAAGAAAACTATTTTCCAACAAATAAATAGGGTGTAGATCAAAATTTTGATTCCAACCCCTGTTTTTTTTTTAATGTAAGTTAAGAGTTAATTTTTAATTAATTAACCTAAATTAATTTTTTAAAAATGCATCCAACCTAAACCCACTAAACCCACTAGAGCTGTACAAGATTTCAAAAATTAAGCATGAATTCCTCCAAACCAGAACAGTATGCCTTCACATGTAAAGAGAGGTCATGGTCATTGTTTTTCTTTAGACCACCAATGCATTAAGTCAACGAAAAATCTAGGAGCTAAAGAAATTTCACGGATGTTGATTTTTCATGATCATAATCACCATCATGATGCATTTGCACATGCATGGGATTGTGAGTTTCACACTCTTGGCCCCACACTCCGTGGAGGATCAACTTAAGCAGCAAATTACTGGGCAAGACTTGTTAATACCGGACAAATCTATGGTCTTTACAGCTACCTGAGACTCACAAAAAACAACATGGTTTTAAAAGCAATCCACACCTGGTCTCTTCACAACTAGACCAAGCTAACCCTGAACCAGATTCTGGATTTCGGCACTGGCTTAACTCGTAAGCATTACTCACGGCTTGAAGATGACAAATTGCTGTATTTTCAGATTTTATCATCTTGGGTTTGTCAAGAAACTCTCTCATGGCAAAATCCCTTGGGTTCTAGCCTGCTTCCACTGTGTTCTTTGTCCGCTAAATCTGTCCCCCTTTTTCAACAAACACAAGGCATGTGATATTATGCCAGGAAACCGCATGCCCTCCCTTGTAATGATGAACAATCTACACGGCACACATGAAAAAGAAATGCATCAACAGAGACAATTCAACTTTTTGGCCAGTTCTTCCCACGTGTTTTTGTCGTGTGAAGCGAATTTAGGTTCCCAGTTTCTTTCCAAATCACATGGATTAGGGTTGATCCGTGGTCTTATCGTGAAAAAAAAATCCATGTGTTTTTATTTCTGAGTAATGTTAGTGTTATTTTTAGATTATTTTTTTTATTTTTTAATAGTTTTAATATGCTAATATTAAAATTAATTTATAATAATTTATTATTTTAATATATTTTTTTTAATAGTTTTAATATGTTAATATTAAAATTAATTTATAATAATTTATTATTTTAATATATTTTTAAACAAAAAAATATTTAAAAAAACAACCGATATTATTTTTCTAATCATCTTCCTAGAAGTGCTTGAAATTAGGTCATAAAACTAAAAAAATGGGACCCAAATTAGGAAAATAAAATCTCTTTTTATTTGATCTGATTTGGATGATGGATTTCATACTTTTCTTCATTATTTCTTTCACATTAAAATAATGAGATCCGTGATAAAATCTTCCATATATCCCATTTTCTTCATTTCTCGTGAAAAGAGATTTGCAGTTTTACTCACGTGCGGAATAATATCAGACCTTGGGTTAATTTTGTAATTGATAATTTCTGTAAATTGAAAAGTTTAGAAAGGCCAGAAATCAGGCACAGTGATCGTATGGCCCATAAATCATCTAGTGAAACCTTTTGGGATTTTCTCTTTTCCAACAAATGAGTGGAGCGTTTGGGCTTGGGCCCTACTTTCCTCAAATTTTTCTGGGCTGTAAATATCTTTCCATTTTTTGATTAAAAATATAGATAAATGAAAACAAAAGAGAAAAATATCTGATGGTATAGTATACTGTAAATACAGTTCCTATCTCTACTTTCCGTTTCCCGTAAGGAGAAGCAGAGCCAACGGTAATGTCTGCTTCCCTCTCCTCGCCTTTTCTTTATAAACACAGTTCCTAACTCTATTTTCCGTTTCCCAAAAGGAGAAGCAGAGCCAAATATAATGCCTGCTTCTCTCTCCTCGCTTTTTTTTCCACTTCCCTCTTCCGCTTCTCCTTCAAATTCCAACGCTCACTTTTCTCCTTCACCTCCTTCTCCACGACACTGTCTCATTCCAAAATCAAACCACCACCGCCACCACCGTCGTCGTCTCTCTCTTTATTTCCTCTCAATAACCTCGTGTAAACGCTGAATTCACTGGCTCCTCTTCCTCTTCATCGATGCCTCCAGAAGTCTCTTCCTCCTCTCAGGTTCCCCTCTCTATTTTTTTTATTTATTTGAGACTTGATATAACGATTGTGATTTTGTTTGAAAATGCTGATTCAGTTCAGGACAGTTTGCTATATTCAAGGGCATTTTGGGTAACTCAATCTATAATCGCGTGGAGTGCGGATACTGTTAGAGACGGTTATTGTTATTAATACGCTAGCCAAACCGCTGCATTAACCGTTACGGATACTGAAGTGGAAGAAAATCAAGATTGAAGAAGACAGCGGTGGCCTTCCATGACATGTAAGTGTTTTTTTTTTGTTTTGTTTTGGTATTTTTGAAGAGTAGTGGTTAGTTATTTGGGTGAAAATTGAACGGTTTCTTTTTGGAATTTGAGGTAATTGCGAACAAAGCTTTCGAAGAGCCTTCAATTGTGGATGCCAAATCTCTCGTGGAATGCCAATTAGCCGTCGCGGCATTCAGCTGTAAGTGTTTTGTTCAATGCTTAATGCGTTACTTTATATCGCGTAGCCCTTCGAGTGAAGTTCAGCTGTAAGTGTTTTGTTGGCCTAACCCTGAAGATTATTGCAAATATGTACGTGAATTTGATGAACAAATGTGAGCTTAGCACTTAATCGTGTGTGATATCTGAAAAAGTGAATAAAAGAGAGAATTTGCTGAACTGATTTTCATTGATGTCAGAGTGCAAATATATACAACTTGCTAACTATTTTTTACAAGTCTATCACTTCCTACAATTAAGCTATCATAGCTACAATTCAGCAGAACTCTAAGGAAACTAACTATAATTAAGGAATACAAACGGGAAACAAATACTTGTTAATGATACAAAGGATATGATAGATTTGACTTTCCAACACTCCCCCTCAAGTTGGAGAGTGGATGTCTTGCAATCCCAACTTGGGAACCATAAGTATAAAAAATTCCTTTCCCAAAGCCTTGGTCAAAATGTCAGCTAGCTGATTTTCAGAACTCACAAATCTTGTTTCCACAGAACCGTCTTGAATCTTATCTCTTATAAAATGACAATCCATTTCTATGTGCCTTATACGTTCATGAAAAATAGGATCCGCTGCTATGTGTATTGCAGCCATATTGTCACAATATAGCAATGCAGACTCTTGATGCAAAACGTCCAAATCTCTAAGTAAATAACGAAGCCATGTCAATTCACAACAAGCTCCTGTCATTGCACGATATTCTGCTTCTGCTGAAGAAAGGGAGACTATTTTATGGCGCTTCGACCTCCATGAAATTAACGAGGGGCCTATAAATACACAGTATCCTGTAGTCGATCTTCTTGTAAGAGGGCATCCTGCCCAATCTGAATCAGAGTAAGCTCGCAGCCGAAGATCACTGGTTGAGGAGAAGAAGAGGCCTTGGCCAGGCGCAGATTTTAGATACCGCACAACCCGTAAAGCTGCTTCCCAATGATCCTTTCGAGGTTGATGCATAAACCTGCTTAATATGTGGACAGAATATGTAATATTTGGCCTTGAAACTGTGAGATATATTAATATCCCAACTAATCGCCTATATCGTTCTGGATTTTTGAGTAGCTCACTCTTGTCAGACAATTTTAAACCACGTTCCATGGGGGTATTGATGGGAGCTGCCCCTAATAAACCTGCATCCTTAATGATTTCCAATGCATACTTTCGTTGAGAAATAAAAATACCAGTCCTAGATGTAGAAATCTCAATACCAAGGAAATACTTCAATTTACCAAGGTCTTTAAGGTGAAATTTATTATGCAAGAACTTCTTGATATCAGTTATACTCACGGGATCATTGCCAGTAATTAAAATGTCGTCAACATATATCAAAAGAGCAGTAAAGGACTTGCCTTGCTTTCTGATGAACAAAGAGCAATCAGCTTTCGATTGTTCATACCCAGCTGAACGGATGGCCTCAGAGAATTTAGCAAACCATTGACGAGATGCCTGTTTCAACCCATATAATGACTTGTGGAGACGACAAAACAAGTGTTCCTCCCCCTGTCTCCGAAGCCCTGGCGGTGGAGACATGTAAATTTCTTCGTGGAGGTCACCATGGAGAAAAGCATTATTAACGTCGAGTTGATGAAGAGACCAGCCACGGGCAGCAGCCAGAGCCAATAAACAACGAACAGAGATGATCTTGGCTGTTGGAGAGAAAGTATCCTGATAATCAATCCCCTCCAATTGAGTGAAATCTTTTGCCACAAGCCGCGCTTTATACCGCTCAATTGATCCATCAGACTTGTGTTTGATCTTGAAAACCCAACGACAACTAATGAGAGTCTTACCAGCCGGAAGAGGAGTGAGAGACCAAGTGCCATTAGCTTTGAGAGCCTGTAATTCCGAATGCATTGCTTCTTGCCACTGAAGGTGAGCGGCTGCCTCAGAATAAGACTTGGGCTCCGTGACAGTACCAATTTGGGCAACAAAGGAGTGATAAGAAGGCTGGTATCTATGATATGAAACAAAATTTGACAGTGGGTAGCGTGTACCTTTGGTTGGAACTGGAACGAGGGAAGTCGATTGGTTGGAGTAAACGGTGGAGCAGACATAATCGTTGAGCTTAATTGGTGGGACAGTCTGGCGGTTGGAGCGACGGGGGGGGTTCGAGTGGTGGAGCAGGAGGCTCGGGAGGGAGGAGGGTTGGTTCGGGTAAGGGAAGAGAGTGGGTAGAGAGAGTAGGTGGGTCGGCCAGCGTCGGTGATGATGGGTCAGACGGCGCCGATTCGATGGAGGCCATAGATGGCGGGCCGGAGGCTATTTGTGGTAAGAAAGGTGAAGTGGGATCTGTTTGGGTAATGGGAGGCGGTGGAGGTTTGGTGGGGATAGGATCAAAAACTGAGTCAAAAGGATCATGGGTCAGTAATGGAATAGGGCCAGAATTGTGGTCCAACAAAGGTGCAGTAGAATTAGGCTTGACAGGGGCATATGGAAAAACATTTTCATGAAATTTCACATCCCGGCTAGTAAAAACATTTTTGGTTGATAAATCAAATAATTTGTATGCTTTTTGACCCAGGGGATAGCCAATGAAGATGGAAGGCAGGGCACGACGATCAAATTTGTGAGAAGTGTGAACATTGATGGCATAAGCAAGACAACCGAATACTCGGAGATGAAAATAAGAGGGTGGTTTTGAATAAAGAAGTTCGAAAGGAGTTTTGAAAGAGATAACCGGTGAAGGTAACCGATTGATGATGTTGACAGCGGTGAGAGCACATTCTCCCCAAAATTGTGAAGGGAGTTGAGCATGAAATTTTAAAGCACGAGCCACTTGTAAGATGTGACGATGTTTGCGTTCCACAACCCTATTTTGTTGAGGAGTGTAAACATAAGAATGTTGAAAAATGACACCATTATCTTGAAAAAAAGAACGAAGTGAGATAAATTCCCCACCATTGTCACTTCGAAAAGTTTTAATGCGAGATTCGAATTGAGTGAAAACATAACTGAAAAAGTGTTTTAAAATTGGTTGCGCTTCAGTTTTGTGACGCATTAAAAAAATCCATGTGAAACGTGTATAATCATCAACAATGGTAAGAAAATAATTAGCACCAGAAATAGAAGAATGTCGATAACGACCCCAAATATCGCAATGTATAATATCAAATGGCTTTGTAGAGGAAATAGTACTAGTACCGAAAGGTAAACGACTCTGCTTAGCCAAAGGACATGTATGGCAAGTATTTTTTGACTCAACAGAAAAATTTAAAAAATTCTTAGCAATGAAACTTAAGCGAGAGGGTGATACGTGGCCTAAGCGACTATGCCAGAGGTCGGTGGATGAAATGGTTAGGTTGCATGCAGGTTGGTTTGTAGATGAGGAAAGGTTGGTCAAAGATTTCTCTGTCGCTAGTGCCACCAAATAGTATAGTCCGTTACGTTGTTTACCTAAACCAATCGTCCTCCTCGTAGCCAGATCCTGCAAAATACACCAATAAGGCAAAAAGGTCACTGAGCAATTTAGACTCCTTGTCAAACGACTAACTGACATCAAATCAACTTTGAATGTAGGCACAGATAACACATCATGCAGATAATAGACCGAATTCAGAGGCAAAGATCCTTTTGCAATAATATTCGCTTTGTCTCCGCTAGGCAACAACACAGGTGGTAATGAGCAGTTTTTATTTTTATACAACAACTTGGATGAAGAAGTAATATGATCCGTTGCCCCACTGTCAATAATCCAGTTGTGGGAATTGAGTTTGGACAAACCTGGCTTTGTTACCGCATTCGCTTTGGAACTAGAACTGTCGTTGTGATTGTTAAGAAGTGACAAAAGTTGCTTGAGTTGGGTTTCTGACAATGAAACCGTAGGCCTTACCTCATCGTTGTGTGACACCTCAGATACCTGATTAGCAACAGAAAATCCTTTATGGTGATTCGAAATTGAGCCTGAATGCATTCTTGTCTTGGGATGTCCTGATGGGTACCCGTGTAATTGAAAGCATTTTTGAACCCAATGGCCCATTTCATCACAGTGAGTGCAATGAGGTCGTCCCCTTCCTGATCCAAAACGGTGCCGATCCTGGTCAAAGCGTCGTTCTCCTTGCGGTCGAACATCCTGAGACTGAGACGAGCGGTTCGCTGGGGACTGATACGGGCGATCTGGTCCTGAAAAAAATTTTGGTTTTCCCCGGTTGTTGTGACGCACCTGCCATAGCAGCGCTCCCTCCAAGCTCAGTTGCGGTCTGTGTAACACTGAGGAGTCTTTGTTTTTCTTCTTGAGAAACTGAAGAATAGGCTTGGCGGATGGAAGGCAAAGGATTCATTAAAAGGATTTGACCACGAATTACAGAGTAAGTCTCATTCAAACCCATTAGGAATTGCATCAATTTTTGTTGATCTGCCTGTGCTCCATGTGTTGCGTCTGAATATGAAGTCAATTCATCCCATAGGCCTTTCAACTTCGTGTAATAGGCAGAGACAGAGAGTTGTTCTTGACGAAGATAAACAATATCTCGCTGAATCTCGAAGATGCGAGGTGCATTGCTTTGAGAAAATCGCTCACGTAGATCTTCCCAAACTTCATGAGCGGTAGAATAATAGATCACGCTGTCTGCAATTTCTGGATTTAGGGTATTGACGATCCAAGAATGAACCATGTCATTACATCGCGACCAAGTCGCATAGCCTTCAAGATCAGCCTTTTCTGAAGGAGCTTCGATAGGACGATTGACAAATCCGAGTTTGTTCTTGGAGTTCAAGGCCAAAGTCATAGCCCTTTTCCAACCAGAGTAATTGTCTCCATTCAAAGATTTGAAGACTAGAACCAATCCTGGATGATCCGAGTGATGAGTGAAATAAGGATTCGAGATGTCAGATTTAGAGAAATTTGATGAAAACTCTGATTTAGATGAACCAGAGGAGGCAGCAGTATTGCCAGAGTTTGACAAAGTTTGACAGAGGTGTTTGTAGAACTTCATCGTTAGCCATAACAGTAAAGAAAAACTGAGAAGATGTCTATACGAGAGATTGGAGTGCAGAGATGAGTTAGGATCTCAACTTTGCTCTGATACCATGAAAAAGTGAATAAAAGAGAGAATTTGCTGAACTGATTTTCATTGATGTCAGAGTGCAAATATATACAACTTGCTAACTATTTTCTACAAGTCTATCACTTCCTACAATTAAGCTATCATAGTTACAATTCAGCAGAACTCTAAGGAAACTAACTATAATTAAGGAATACAAACTAGAAACAAATACTTGTTAATGATACAAAGGATATGACAGATTTGACTTTCCAACAATATCGTGTTGTGTTCTGTTCGTTTTGTTACACATTTTGTCACTGTATTTGTAATTTGTGCAGCGGAATGGGCATCAAGTTGCTTGTTATGAAGGCATTTAGGGATTCTTTTATAAGCATATTGAATTGATTTAATGCTTTATGGGCACACAGTTATTTTCATGATGCCGTGTTCTCTCTATCTTTTGCAGCTGATGGGAAATGCAGCAAGCTACTGGTTTGCAGTTACCTGGTATTCTGAATGAATTGTTTGCGAATTAATGATGGTCAATCGGTGTGCATTATTAAGAACATGCTGGGTTTGCTCTATCTATGGGCTCACACTGCTCAGGTGTATGACATTTTGAAACAGATTCTCTTGTTTTGTTTGTTTTCTATGAACTTGTCTTCTTCTATGCGATAGGTAATGTTTTATTATTATTATTATTATTATTGCTTCTAAAAAGACAGTGCGTACCTGCATTTATAAGAATGTGGATAGCAGGGGTGTCATGTAAGTTATTCAGTTGAAGGAGTGTGGAGTGTGGAGTATTGAAGGAGGTTATTGGGAAGGTTGTTATTTTTTGTATGAAGTGTCTGTCTACCATCCTAGCATCTTACACGTTGAAAAATGCTATGCAGATGATCCATATGCTAGAGCGCTTGTTGGGTGTCTCAGTTTGCCAACAATTCTGTGAAATAGTTAAATTGTTTCCTTGCTCTGAAATTATGCAGCTTTGCTGATCATCTCAATATGTTTGTATTTGTATTTTGTGCATACAAATGTGTAAAATTCCTCTGATTTTATGCTGTTTCTTTGTTAGAAGGCTCTCACCAGATAGCCAGAGGACATCATTTGTGAATCTTGATTCAGATATTTTATTGGCCTTCATGTTGTGTTGGGCGCTGTCTGCAATCATTTGCATGGAAATGGGCCCTTTGATGAGAATTATGTTCTTGACAATGTTCTTATAATTATTGTTCTTTTGATATCCAGTCAAACTACGCTTTCCTCACAGTACTTATGGCCTGAATAATCTCGAAAGCTTTGCCAGCTATAACTGGAGTGATGCTATTCCTTGATCATTTCACAAATTTTAGTACAATCCTTCAAATAATTACTCTCATACTTGAATGTTATTCTGTAATGATAATTTCATCATCCTTCTTTTTCCTTCTTTTTAAGTGCTTATAACTTCTATTTATTCTCAAACTAAAAGCAATATCTAATTTTTCTCCAAGGACCTTGAGTTGAAATTACAGCCGCATTTATCTCCTGAACTATCATAATACTTTCTTCTGGGTTTCTCCCTTCCTTTTCGTGTCTTTTTATACGTATCAGTCTAGTAGGGAGTATATTGTTGTGACAATAATTGGCGTTTAGGAACGGGTACGATTCCACAACAGTGGCCCTTCACGGGCCCCTGGTATTATAGTGATGTGTGTTGAAGATGGCCAGTTCATGGGCCCCTGGTATTATAGTGATTAGTGTTGAAGATTGCCATGGAGGTGTTCCAGGATTACCTCAACCGGATCCCATGCGGGTGAATATATGTCACTGCTTCTACTATGATTCCAAATTATGCAATTACTGAGTAGATTGACCTGTTCTACAGCTACTCATACATTGTGGTGATCTTCAATGCTAGTGCATCTGAGGTATCATTTGCCAGTCCTGCACTGCAGGCAAGAACTTTTCAACTGCATCCTATACAGTAAGCATGAGTAGAAACTGTGGCGGTTAAGAAGTTGCAACCTTCCAAATAGGAAGAGTTATTTCTTGGTTAAGTAGAAGCCTGGCTTCTGAAATTTCTTTGGTACAGAACACTGCTGATCTAATTTTCTATGGAACTCTAAATAATACTTCTAATAGATTATAGAAGCATGGAGTTCCTGCTCTCTCTCTTCGTGGACTAGTTGGGATGAGTTTAGGGTAGCTGTTTGAGGTTATTATAGAAAATATGGAAGTTTAACTTGCACAAACATCGACGACTACGAGTGGATGGTGCCCCTAAATGTTGTGGTTCATGCTATTTTCTCTCATGATTCGTTGCTTCGGCTGTTAGAAAACCCAATGGAAAATGTTGTTTCCTATCTATCTATTTTTTTTTCATGGGAATCCTGCTGCAGGTTATGTCAGCTGATGAAGCTGTGAAGAACTCATTCTATGAAACATCCACAGGATACTTCACTGTGCCCTCAAGGAATACATGTGTTTGTGGAGTATCGGTAAATTTTCTCCATCCACCATCGTACATGGTGAATATGAATATTTTATTTCATAAGTTGAGCATAATAATTAGAATTGATTTGCTGAGTTCCCACGCTAGAAATAGACACTGTAGAAATAGCAAATTGAAAACCACGGAACTTGAAATGTACTCTGAAACATTCAACTATTATCAATAAATTTATCAAGGGCATACAGAAACTTGTGGGTATGGAACGAAATAAGAATTCAATGGGGTTGAACAATAGAATTTCATAAAATAACTCTGTATTGCTTGTCTCAGTGTACTCTTAATTGATCGTTGGGGTTGCTCGAGTTTTTTCCTCGGGAAGAGTCCTAGGCTGTTGATATCATTGGACATTCTTTACTTAACAGAAGCAGATGGAGACTTCTGTTATCTTATTTTAAGAATGCGACAATAAAACCTCCACGTTGATTTTTCTAGTTTTTTTTTTTTTTGGTGAACTAGAGTTAGTTGACTAGTTACTTCCTAAGACAAGTGTGAGTGCATAAGAGACCAAAGAAGCCCAACTATCAGAGGCGTGAACCTAACATGGTAGAGTAGCGTTCAAGTCAGTATCAATTGAAAGAAAAATTAAGCATTCTAATTTTTGTAAAACCCACATCTGTTTCAAGTAGTACTAGTACCTCACACTCAGCCTAGAGAAATAAAATACAGAGTCAATCCATACTAACATAAAATCTGATAAAGTAACACCTTGTAGATGTTGGTATTTTTCGTCATCAAATTCATGCTGAAGACTAATGGGAAATGATTTGGTTCAGTGCTAGGATGTTAGTAAAGTAACACCACGAGAGCAATTGCAGGTTGAGAGTTGATTTATCCAGGGAAGAAAAAAAGAAAGATCATGTTACACCGATTTAGAAATGCGCTACAAATTATGTTCCATAAAAATTTAATTTTTTATATATTTTAAATTATTCTGATTCGTTGATTTATTACGATTTAGAAATGCGCTACAAATTATGTTCCATAAAAATTTAATTTTTTTATATATTTTAAATTATTCTGATTCGTTGATTTTAAAATTTTAATTAGTGTGGTGGCATAATTAGGCATGTCAAACCATACTTATGCTTCACAATAAATAGCCCATTCGTTAGATCTAAGAAAGTGGATCAATTGTTTTTTGTATTAATATTTTACTCATATATTAATTCCTTCTCTGATTAAATTATTTGGGAATTTCCGGTTGCTTTAGTGTCAACGTAACATATTCCATTTGAGTGGCTCAGAAGCTACTGTATACCTCTCTTCCATGGATGACTTGTGAATTACAAATAGTAGTATAGTATACTATTATAAAGTCGGTTATACATTCAATGGCACACTTGTTAGCTAGCAGAGATCTCTTAATTCCAAGCTAGCTTTTACGCTTTTTGTAGAAGCATAAACATAAAAACGAAAGGAAGGAGAGAGATCATGTGGCCGCCTAGCTAGAAGATATTGAGGGTAAGAGAGGAACCCATGATTAAGAGATCCTTTGCTTGCCTAAATCATAGTTTCTTGGGTTGGTTTTGGCTCCTTACGTGCCTCACACAACCAATCCATAATGCCTCTTCACGCATAGAAGTTGCCGACCTTAATCCACCCATTATGCATTGACTGACTTGCTACATACTTAAAGAATATCATTGAAAAATAAAATCACTAATTACTACCACTTACGCATGAATCATGTATGGCATGGTCAATTGTGTACGATATTGTAGGTAATATCTCATTTGTAGAAAATTCTGTGATCCTCTAGGAATAAAATAATGGCCCATATCAATTTTGAGATTTATTAGTAGAAGTTTCCACTTGATTTCCAAGTTCCATAGTGGAATAAAGTGAGGTTTGTAGCATGCTTAATTAATCATCTAGGAGTTGAAAAACTAGTAGCACTTTTGCATTCATCGTGTTGTAAAAAAAAAGTTATCACTTTATTTTTTTATTTTCTGGTTCAAACAAAGATAGGTTGATTTTGTGAGTTCACTCTGCTGAATATCAATTATCTGACCCACATAATAATCATGAAAAGCCTCCAAATTCCGATTCATTACGCAACGTAAGGCACATTTTTTGGTGTTTGGTTTGAAGCCCTTAAGCATGAACTAGATGGATTCATTATGCACAAAAATTTGACTTCTTGGTGTTTCTTAAATGCAAAGAATATTACTTCACATGATTGGAAAATCTGGACACGCAGGTCGATTTAAATAAGATATATATGCAGCGGCCATCTATGACTGGCAGTTATCGTCAAGAATTGGTCATGGCACAGAAATGCTATAGAATTTTGTATTGCGTCGATAACCACCAATTGATTACCATCAAATCCCAGAAATGGATCCCACATCTCTAGCATCTTAGTGTCCGAATATTGAATATATGCGCCTTCAATTTGTTGGTAATAATAATCCAACCAGTTTTACTTCAAGACCTGCAAATTCTGACCAAGCCCAGCTTTGTGTAACTCTATCGAATCAGGTGATCAACCCAATGATGATGAGATTGTAAAAGAGTTAAGTCAGCTTGAGGAGTAGGTTTGTTATTGGATGATTAGTGGGTGGATACTTCAAATTAAATAAATAAATAAATAAATAACATGAAACATAAGGAGTTTAGTGATTAGATAAAATGGAAGAGCCAGCAGCACATGGATTGAATGATTAGAAATAAATTATGTACTTAATAATGCATCATTTAAACACTCACTACGATACTTATCCAAGTTTTTAACATTCTATTTAGACCGCATTAATCCTAGCTAGAAATACCCTATACTGTGTGGTGATGTATAAATATTGAGGTAAATCTCATAAAACGTATGCTGTTTTCGTGGATGGCATGGTATCAAATGGAATACCTTTTAGACATTATACTGAGATTATTTTTTCATTTTCTTTTTATTTAATCTAGTTTTCCACTCGAGGATTGGATATTTAGGAGAAAATTTCTAAACCCACTAAAAATTAAATCGATCTCTTGATTATGCCCTTTTTGTAGTGAAAGCAGCTCCCACCCTATCCACCCACCAGTGAAATAGTGAAATAATGGAGCACTAGTAAGGTGTTAGTTACTATGCAAGTAGTAATGGCAAAGAAAAGGCACAAGAGATCCATGAATGGCAGGTCATGCAGACATGGAACTTACAGGGACACGCAGGAAAGAGGAGCACCGCAGATTCCGTGGGTTCCAGGCTTGCACTCCAATCATCGATCTCTAATTCTTGGAGAATCTTCGAGGCAAAGTAACGGGCTTTCTTCGCTTCGCTTTCTCTAACACGCACTCTCTTTATTCATATTTTTATGCACGAAATGTGATTGCCTGTTTTTTGCGGTATGTATGCTTAGTGTTTTCCTTCAACAAGACGTGTGAGAAAACTAACCATATATAAAAATATATATAGCAATATATCTATTTTTACAGTAATAAATTATAAATGGGTTTTTTTTTATAACATCATTAATGAAAATAAGCATTTTACACACACATATAGAATATTACTTGAACCGAATATTCTTCAGAAAAGATCATTAGAAGAAGTAATTTTTTTAATGAGATTTAACTTTGGTTTTCGAAAAATAATCTGAGAATATATATCTCAATTAACCATAAAATAAAATAAGCTAATAAACTAGTAATTAAATTAACACCTAGTAGTACGTACGTACACACAGATAGAGATTAGTATTGTGATGCTATAAACCAGGAGCAGTGTGTTAATTACAACTCACTGTATACACATGAGTGGAGGTGCGATTTACTGGCCAAAGAAAGGGTGGATGAGAGCAATATTAGCTAATAACATTGTGCTGCCAAGCAATTATGGGTAATTAATCAAGGTTTTAGTTGTTAATTATTTCTTGTTTATTTTATATATATATATATATATATACATGTTGAAGTGAGTTGGCAAAGTGTGAGAAAGAGAGTGTGAAACGGACTTGACATTAACAAGCACCCTCTCCCTCCCTTCCAACTGTTAATTTTACTCCCTCCCCTTCTTGTCTCTAATTTTGTCATGTTTTCTGCTTGTTTTTGGCTGTAGTCTCCGTTTCATAGCTCTCTCTCCCACTCTTTTTTTTTTTTTAATTTTTTTTTGTCTAAATCTTGAAACTCTTGGCCTATTTATAACTAAGTTGATATATATACCTTGCGAACTCAACAAAGGTTATATTTTCCTACATACTAATTCACACTTGACTGTTCCATTGGGTGTCCTTCTTGACTCTAAAAACTGTCACCTAAAAAAGACTTTTCTCTTACATGACATTCTTTATATATCCCTCTCCTCTCCCATTCACTATTTCATATATAGAAAGCCCACTCCCTTGATCACCCCCTTGCTTCCTTCTACAACATCCCATCAATTCTCCCTTTCTTTCTCTCAGGTGGTGGAGAAAAATGGAGGCCTCAGAGGAAGTCACGACCCGTGTTGCGAAAGGGAAGAGAACAAAGCGGTTAAGGGTTCAATCGGCAATCCCTTTTGGCTTAACAACTGATTCATCAAGCGGAGATGGTGGTACCAATTGGTCACCAACAACTTCCATCGATGAATTTCAAGATAGCACTGAAGAAGAAGAAGACATGGCCAATTGTCTTATCCTACTTGCCAAAGGCCATTCAAGAGATTTCCCAAAACAACAACAACATCATCATCATCGAGATCATGATCATGATCATGATTCAAGAGGAGGGGTTTACACCGCCAAATTCAATAGTAGAAAATTCCTAGAAACCGCTAATTCCACAGGTTCTGGCAGGGTTGGTTACTATGTTTATGAGTGCAAAACATGTAGCCGAACATTTCCATCTTTTCAAGCATTAGGTGGACATAGGGCTAGTCATAAGAAGCCCAAGGCAATCCACAATGATGAGAAGAAGCAAAATCTTTCGATATCTTCTGATGAAGAAGATGGACACTACAAGAATGTTTCATCTCTTTCTCTTCAATTGAGTGAAAACAATACTAATAGAGGTACGTACAGCAATCACAATAAAGGCAAGATTCATGAGTGCTCAGTTTGTGGTGCGGTGTTTACATCAGGACAGGCCTTGGGTGGTCATATGCGGCGGCACCGGGGTCCTCTTGTGTCTAGTACCACAACCTTGTCATTAACACCAATGACTATAGAATCTGAGGAACCCAAGAGAGCAAGAAACGTACTTTCTTTGGATTTGGATCTCAATCTTCCAGCCCCAGAAGATGATAAATTTGCCTTTGCTTCCAAGCAACAACAAAAACAGCAGCAGCAGAAGCAACAAAACACATCTCTTGTCTTCACCAGCCCGGCTCTGGTGGATTGTCATTACTGAAGAAGGTTGTATTTTTCTTTTTATTTTTTTCTTCTTAAGTTGTTGAGGAGTTTATTTTGTTTTCTTCTATTTGATCAGACATGGCCATTTATTATTGATTCACCAGATAATTTTTTTAAAAAAATTATCCCTTGTAACTTGAAAAGATCATAATATAACATTCTTTTAATTCTTTCAATTATTTAGCCTGATCAAATATCGCTATGTAGTGGACTTGAATTGCTTGTATGAGCTAGCAATTTGTGCTGTCAAAAAAGACTCTAATCCATGAGAAGTGCATGATATGCAGGCATCTTTTTCTTTCTCTTTATCACTAGTTTTTGTTCTTTTTGAGTGGGAAAGGAATGTGTTGCACACTTGAGAGAGAGTGTTTAGCTCGTGTTGGTCACCCCACCAAAGCCAAAAAGTTTGTTGCTTTGGTTGATTTTCTTTGTTTCATTTACAAGAATGCCTCCCTGCGCTAGCTTCTCTTTCCTTCTCAAGTTCTGGTGACAAAAAATAGAATAAAAATGAAGCATGATAACATAAGAAGAGCCAGTAAGGAACTGCATTTCCCATATAAACAATCAACCTCTTGCCCCTTTTCTCTCTTAAAATAACAATTTGCTTTTAAAAAATGCCCTCTCTCTACTTATCTACTCTTTGTTCTTTTCTTGGCTTGGTCCACCTTCTTGTTAGCCACTACCCTACTCAATCTACCTCAGCAGTATATGCCATTAATTATCAACTGCTTCAAGGCCTAAGATTTAACATGTTGAAATGGGGCTCTAAACCTTTGGATTCTTCTTCTACTTCTCAACTCTATGTGCTCTCTCGCTGCATTTATGCAAATGTATTAACACTGCATTTACATCAGATCTGATCAATTAACTAAGCAGTTAGGATCAAATTCTTGAGTGACAAGCAACAGTAATTTACTAACCCCTGGACAATGAATTACTACCACCTTACTTAACCATCAACAGAGGTGTCATGGGAGAAGTTTTTAGCGAATATAACAATCTGAATTGTTAAGTACCGAATTATCACATCTATAATAAAAGCAGGCCGATCGACCCATACAAATTAAAAACTTATGGCATAAGCAAGCATGCATGCATGTGTTAAGCACAAAGTTGGCGATGATTTCCATCAAGGGATTAATGAAGACAATGAGCCTTGTACCAAAACCTTGACCAGGTATGACATTTTTTAAGCATCATTATATAATTAGCTGTTCTTAAGTAAGAGTGGCTGTCTAGATAGGAGAGCAGCTGTCGGTCTACCTCAGAGAGATCTAGCGAGAGATGTGTGATTGTGAGGTCGCCAATGAGGGAGTCTAGTTGTGTAGTTAATTAGAGCTAATTTAGGAGTTAGGTCAATTCTTTGAGGTACATAATTAGACACAAGTTGTGAGGTTAGAGGTGAGTGAGCCAGATTACGCACCAGTGATAGACGTCGTGGCCTCTTTTCTTGGTTTAAGAGGAGGGCATGCAATTAAGTCAATGCTTTTCTATGCTATCATCTCCAAGTCCGAACATAGATAAAAAGTAACTTCAAAGATAGGATGGCCAAATTAAGAGGCTAAAACCCTCTTCCATTTTTTTTTAATTTTTTGAGTTTGAATGTTAGTATCATCATTCAAGAATTTATTTTTTTCAGATACGGCGAATCGATAATGTATGAAAATAAAATCTTAAGATTGTCTCAAAAATACTAGTATCAATTAACATACATATTCGTTCAAAAATACTTTTTATAATTAAAAATAAAACATCATAAAATATATTAGTTCAAAATGAATGATTTTTTTAAGGCTTTGTTTATTTTTCAGAAAGCTGTTCTATTGAAAGTAAATTTCTAAAATATTAATTGTTTTATAATATTTAGTAATGTCATGAAAAGTATTATGAGAAAATGAATTATTTTTCAATATTTAATAAAAAATGAGTTGGAAATCATTTTTTTTATATTTGTACATATCAAGTAAAATAAGTTAGAAAATAAATATTTTGTAGTTATTAACTTTCTTAAAATGGTAAAATTCTTATTTTTATCAAACATTTTTTGGTGGTGGAGATGAAAATAAATTATTTTCTATGGTGTTCTAATTAATTTCATAACACTTGAAAGTATATGATTATTGTATAATATAATATGTTTTGTATTCGAATGTATTTTTTTAACAATATTTTATAAATTAAAGTATTATATTCACTAATATATCAAATTAATATATTTTATATTGTATTTTAATATATACTAATATATTGTTTTCTATATAAATATATTAGTAATTTATTGTTTTTCTCATGATATTTATTTTAAAATGTTTATATATTAGTATTTTATCATTTTAGGTTTTGGTTGGATCCTTCATGAAAAGTGTTTTTTTTTGTTTTTTTTAAATTAAAAAAAGTACTTTCCTTCATCTAAAACTTTTTTTTATTAGAAAGTGAATTATGTTCATTAGTTTTCCACAAAGTAGCCAAACATAAAAGAATTCAAAAGGTAATTTTCAAGAAATTGAAAACAAAAAAAAATTGTGTTGTGTCCTTTGATTGATAATCTATGAATTAAAAATAATAGTACTAAAATAATGTTTGGTCCGCACATCAACTGAATATATTATTTATATTATTATCTCAATTTAATTACAATATTATTAAGGGGTTGGAGAAAACAATTTCTCATTAGTTTTTTTTTTAATCAATCATAATGCACACAACTTGCCCAAAAAATATTATATCATAAAGTCAATACTTATGGTTATTACTTTATCTTAGACCCAAAAAGTCTCCATAAAAAAAGGCCAACTACAGTTGAAAACAGGGCGTGAAAACTAACGGCAGCACAAAGAAAAAAGAAAGCAACGCCAAAACAAAAATAGAATGGCCCATGCAGGTTTCGAACCTGCGACCTTCGCGTTATTAGCACGACGCTCTAACCAACTGAGCTAATAGGCCAGTTGATAGTGTGGCAATGATTTTTATATTAATTATTATATTCTTTGTGAATTTGAGACCAATAATTTCACATCATGCAACTTTGAGGATAGCTACCACTTTGTTTGGTTCTGCTGCTGCAATCGAATTTAATTATAATATTTAATTTAAGTTCAATTGATAAATATATTTAGAAGAAATAAATTTTATTTTTTATATGTTATTTTTGTTATTTTCATCTTATTTTTTCAAAAGTCTTTTTTAAAAAAGCTAGATAGGTATTTTAAGAAAATTAGTTTTAATATTAAATTATTATTTTTAGAATCGTAAATCAAAAAGGTTGACCACTAATATAGTTCTATAATATTTTTAGAGATTAAATTTCAATTGAGATTTCATTTTTAAAATTTGAGATGGTTTCAAATATAATATTTCAAAACATAAAATTTTATTAAAATTTCTATGCTTTCCAGAAATGATGTAAAAGAATTGAGTCCAATATGGTAATTTAGATCACCATATAAAAGACATTCTTAGAAACAAAATTAAGAAATCAAAACGATGGAAACCGCCGTTTCTTCTTTGGTTCCTTCCTTGCATTTTCAAATAGGAAACAGTGAACTTGAATAAAAAGGCAAATATTGTGCATGCTTCTTCCCATGTTTGTTCTTCCTGGCTTCCTGCATCTAGCTAGGATGGTAAATATAAATATTATTTTACAAAATTCTTTTTCTTCCGGATTTTGTGAGTCTTAAATATAAAAGCTTATCGATCCTTGCATCATTCCTCTCAATTTTTGTGCCTCTTGGCCTCACTTTCTTTCGCTTCAACTTCAAGAACTTGGCCTTGCTTTAATTGTTAATAAAAGAAGAAGAAGAAGAAATCAAATTTGGGAGTCGAATGAAGGACCTAGCACCTCCTCAATTCAAGTGGAAGAATTCTCAAGGAATGTCTTTTAATGTTTTTTTAATTAGCATTGACATAAAACACCAAAAAAGAGAGAAAAAAATTCAAGGCTTTCCAAGGATGCGTCGCGCAAAATCACTGAATTCTCGGATTACAGAGCCACATGCTGGAGTTTCATTTCTGTCACCTTCGACTTCAGGCTGTGATGAGCTATTGCTGGCCGAGGAAGAGCATTGAAACCATGCAGATCACAGTGATGTAATAATACCTACAAAGCGTAGGCAACAGTGAGAAAAGAGACTTCTTAATTAGTCAAATTACAAAGAGGCATATCCCTTGTAAAATTATCAACTAATTAGTCCCCCAACTATCTATGATATATGAATTCTCAACGTTTTCTCCAAAGTACTATAATGGGAGATTCAATTCCTAAAGCATTAGGCATTCTTCAATTGAATCCTCCTGCTTGAAAGCAGTACAATTTCTTAATGGAATGTCGAAGGAACCTAATTTTAAATTGTTGTAATTGTTTTTTATTTTTTTAAAAATATTTTTTCAAAATCTTCTCATCACAGATATATTTTTAACAAGGTATTAAATCGCTTTAAAAAAAGACATGAAGTATTATTATTTTTATTAAAACTTTTTTGTATACCATGTTATTTGTGTCGATGATGCCTGAGAAGGAGAAGGGTTAGCAGGAGCAGGAGGTGACGGAGGTGGAGGAAGGGGAGGAGGGGGAGGAGCTAAGGGACCGAAGGCTCCTGTGAACAAGTAATAAATAAATAAATAAAACATTGTTAATTTTGAATAGAAATACATCACAAAAACAAGAAAAAATATATATATTTAGGACAAAGCATTTACCACATAGAAGAAGGTTATCTGGGGGCGGTCTCTCCTTGGCAGGGTTGGGGTCAGCATCATAAACTCTCAAGTACAGTTGTTGGCCCAAATACCAATTTTTCAAACTTTGTGATCTCAAATTCCACATCCCAGGATTGTCAAGGTATGCATAGACTGCAGTCCACCTTTTAGGATAAACCTAACCAAGAATATATTGTATTTACTAAAATCAATTCAACATTCATTTTTGTTTTTTTTTTTTAAGAAATTATTTGGTTAATCAGGTCTATTAATATATACCTGAATGGTGGAACGAACTACAGGATCATAAAGATTGTAATTATTACGAGATTCAAGAGTCCAATTTCCGTCACCGAATCTACAAGTTAAAAATTAAAATTTTATATTTAATTATGCATATTGAAAAAAAAAAAAAAAAGGTTGATGTTCATTCTCGTGTACTTACCCAACAACATAGAAACCGTACCCATCCAAATGCCAAGAATCTATAACATCTAAATCATTCTTGAGCACAATTTCTAACCACCCTTTATGGTTTCCACTTGCTACAAAAACTCCATGTCTTAGGTTTCCATTGCTAGAGTTAGTAGAGAATTTATCAAGTTCATAGACTCCAGACCCATTTGTCATTAGATCAGCCAGCTTTAATGGGGTATCTGTTTCTGTGTACCACACATCGTTGACTGTGTAGTAAGGAAAACCCTGAGTATCCCGAGCTCTTGATCCTGTGAGGATAAATGTCTGTGACAGTGTCACATTGGTCACGTTGAAGGTTCCTTGTGGATTAGGCCTAGCAGCCCCAGTAGTCATATTCCACCTGAATTCACAGATAAAAGATTTGCAAATTCTGAGAGTTTCCTAGCAGAGAAGGAAAATATCGAATGTAATCAAACAATTGTTACTAGCTATCAAGAAGATTTACTTGATTTAATGAGAAAAAGAAAGGAAGATTTACTTGATGGACTTGGCTTGATTAATGGAGAATTGTAGATCATACGGGTCAGGTCCACTTGGAAGAGGTCCAGTAGCCATTGTACTAGAATTGAGATAATGTAGCACCCCTACGCCCACAAGATTGCCGTATTTAGTGGTATTAACCATTTTTGGTGTTGCCACAATGTAATAATCAGCTGCCTTTTGGTCAGCTGTGACAAGAACTGAGTAGGATTGGCCAACATGAACATCGAGGGAGTCCACCATTATCTGATTAGTGTATGATCCTTCAGTTTCTACCACCAACATGTGATGATTCTGAATCCTAAAATTGAAACTCCATTGATTTCCTACGTTGGATATCCTAAATCTGTATGTCTTCCCTGCATATCACAGAAGATACGAGAAAAAAAGAAGAAGAAATTATTTAATTTCAGAGTGCACCAATTAATTTTTATATATAGCAAGCAATTGGACCTGATCATTACCTTGAGCAACCGTGAAGGATTCATAAACTTTCGTAGAAGTATTCAAATATGGGCCTTTTCCATTCATTAAAATCCAAAGAGGGATCGTGAAGTTGTCTATCAGCATGTATACAAGATTCTGCATCATATTATATATACCAAATTAATTAGTCATCATCAAGTTAAAACCATAACGCTATTCATTAATTCTTAAATACTTAATGATTACAGATAAATCTCTTGAATAATATCAAAAATAATGTTAATAAATCACCTTGTAATTCTCTGGATACCAGTCTCCAATGAGAAGGTCAAATTCATCTTCAGGTCTAGGGAAAGGTACGCTGATAACATTACGATTGTTAACTCTAATGGGACCAAACCCTCCCCCAGCCTTCTGGTTGTTGATGGAAGGGAAGTAAAAGAAAGAGCCAATTTGGTCCTTGACTTGGAACGCATAGGTCCAATTTGAGCCCGGCACGATTGGACAGTTCGTGCCGCCCACACCATCTTGCCAAGAGTTCAGCCTTTGTTGTATCCCATTCCTGCACCGTATACACACGCCATCAGGACCATTTAAAAACCAAAAGAGGATCTTGATGAGCAATTATTAAAGAGTTATTGCTGATACCATGTAAATAAAACTGGTTCGTCCATATCGTTAAACACATTAATATGGATCATATCATTGGTTGTGGCATTGATAAGGGGTCCAGGGAACTTCCCATTGATTAGGATAACCTGTTAAAACACACACACAGATATATCCATGCAAATTAAGAAACCAAGATGTATACGAGTTAAAGCAAAGATGATTTATAGTTATGATACATCAGTACGTACCGGTTGTTCGTTGGATACTGGGCTGATAGTTCTGTCAATTGTTACGTGCCATTCTTGAAAGATTTCCTCACTGTTGGCTATCCCGACGAAGAGTATGGGAATGGCCACAAAAAACAGTTGTAGAATTTGATTGCCGAAGATGGCCATATATATGTTTCTTCCCCTCTTGGAGCTGCTCGTCACCCTAATCAAACTAGAGGCATTAATTAATTACAGTAATCAAGATCAAATAGATGAAGCAAAACAAAAGGGAAAAGAAGGGAGGATAAAACTGGAGCAAGAACACGAAGAGAAATAACTTAGTTGAATTGCAAAGGTCAACGTATTTTATATGCATCAATGGAGCCATACTTCGGAGTAGAAACACGCAGGCCTTGATATGTTCAGCACAATGCTTCTTGTTAAGTTATCGAAGCAAATACCAAGGTATCTTGTGTGTGAGAAATCACCTAGTAATCCAGATTTGCCAACTCATCTTGCCGCCTTGATCGGTCCTTCCAAACATAAACAGACGGTGAGACGGGTGGTTTTTTTTTTTTTTAATCTCTAAAAAGCTTTAAATATTAAGTAGGAGTCTCCTAAACACACGTATATAAACAGAACCAACACGAGTCATAGAGGAACTCTATATTATATGTATGTGTATACCTTTTAATTTTCTTGTTATAATGATTTTTTAAAAACTCTTTCCACCCAAAACGTGGATATATACTCACGAAATAAGATTTTTTTTTCTCACCGTGATCAAACTATGCTTTTTAAAAATTTTAAAAAGTTTTAAATTAATATTTTTCAATGTTTTTTTATCATTTTGATATATTAATATTAAAAATTAAAAAATATATATTGTTTTAATAAATTTAAATAAAAAATATTTTAAAAAATAATAATATTTATATACCACATACTTTCAAACAGGCCGGATATATTGGCTTGGACAATATCAATTTTTTCCTAGGAACAGTTTTTTTAATGGTGTTCGGCATGAAAACAACATGTCTAATGGTCGGCCGGCATGTTTAACCTAGTTTTTGATTGGCATAATAACAAGATGACGAGAATTTTCTTTAGATGATGCATGTGCGAAGAGTTTGTTTCATAGCAATATTTGAAAGAAAAAAAACACATACTTAGACAAGATCATGGAATTGAATCGATTGTTATAATATATTTTTGTTGAATAATTGTTATAATATATTATATCTTTAGTTTTCAAAATACTTTGAAACTATTAATTTAATATTTACCCTCTCACCAGTAATGCTTCCATGTCTGAGCTTTTCGAGTTTTCAGTCGCCTTCCTTCTTCTTTTTTCACTGTCAATATTGGCGCCGATTCAATCAGACTTCGCCCATTCCCGGCCCCGTCTAAGTCAGGTGTGAAAAAAACCAACCATGTATTACCTAATCAAAATTCAATTTCTTAAAATTATATTATTTTATTTATTTATTTTTAAATGATGAACACCGTTAACTCAGCCGACTGATCAGGTTGAATCCTAATTAATTTAATAACTATTTCTTTTCTTTTTTTTTTAGTTTTCCATGCCGCTCTTATTTCTTATTTCTTTTTCTTTTTTATTGTGATGATGACATTCTATATTAAGGGAAAAATGGATTTGGATAATTTATGAAGAGCCAACTCAACTCAACCCAATCGATATTAATATTATTTATATTAATAAAAAAAAAGGTGAAAATTACATCATGATAATAAAAGACAAAAAAAAAAAAAAAGAGAGACCAACGATTGACGGGCCATGGTATATATCCAGATATATAGCAAGGTCTATGATTTCGTTGCTCAGAAAGCTATTGATTGCTCCCAAAACTGGTGGGTGGCAAGGCTTGTGCTATGTTAAAATAATTATAGGTTGTCCTCCTGCATGTCCTTTCAGTCTGTATCTTTGATTCTTTTAGCGAGATCCAGTCATTCAAAGCAAGAGATTTTTCCCGACGATGAGGCGACGGCGACGATGATATATGTAAAACTAGTATTACTGGTGAATCAAATTCAATATCTATATATACCATATGACTAAAGTTCAATTACAGTAAAAGTGTCTCAAATGAAATATATAATTTTTGTTCTTGCAATAAAAAAAAAATTGATATTGATATTGCAACAAGGCATCCTAAAGCCTGTATTAATTATTATATAATCCACTAGCAAATAAATATTTTCCTCATTATTACAAATTAGTACCACTTGGATAATTATTTGATGAAATGTAAATAAATTAAGTGTAGGATAACAATTTAATTAGAAAGATTGTATATAAGCCAGAAAACCCTTCAATATCTTGTTTATGAATTATGACTTGATCAAGTCTATCAGCTGTCATTAATTCACCATCCTGGAGATGGAGCAGGGCCTGGTTCGCTGGCCGGAGCCTCAGATTCACCAGCAAAAATACCTATTACAGGCAACCAAAATTACCAACAAATTAAGATGACCAAATTAGATAAAAGGAAATTATGCTACAAGTTCATGAAAATCGCACTAACCACATAGAAGTAGGTTATTAGGCGGTGGACGCTCCTTGGCAGGGTTAGGATCATCGTCAAAGACTCGAATATACAGTTCCTGGCCTAAGTACCAATTTTTCAAGCTTTGTGACCGGAGGTTCCACATTCCAGGATTGTCTAGGAATGCATAAACTGCAGTCCATCCGTTGGGGTACACTTGCACGGTGGACCGGACAACTGGGTCGTAAATATTGTAATCATTGCGAGCCTCAGGTCCCCACAATCCATTGCCAAATCTGGAAAACAATTTCACATGAATTATGAGTCAATGTCTCAGCTTCGGAAAGGAATTATAGAAGCGGTGATGGTTTAGGTTTTTTACCCAACAACGTAGAACCCGAAACCGTCTAAATGCCATGCATCCATGGTATTCAAGCTATTTACAAAGACAAGTTCTATCCACCCTTTGTGAATTCCAGTAACAACAGAAACGCCATAAGCAGCTTTAGCATTGACAAAATTAACTGGAAACCGATCTAGTTGGTAGACACCAGACCCGTTGACGAAGTGATCTGCCAGTTTCAGTGGGGTGTTTAAGGTGTAGTATGACACATTGTTGACAGCATAGCGTTGTGCGCCTTCAATTTCTGCCGTTGATCCATCTAGGATGAAGGTTTGAGACAAGGTAACATTTGTTACATTAAAAGCTCCTTGTCGGTTAGGCCTTGCAGCTCCTGCTGTCAGGTTCCACCTAGTATGAAGAAAGCAAGCGAGGAAAAGTACAGGACAAGCATGAATGAATACCTTAGAATTGGAAGAGGTTCAGGCCTAAATACTGAACAATCATTCATGAACAAATACACCAATTGTTTCATAGACCTTATGGAAAATTATGAATCTTTTACTTCAAAAAACATAATGGCATTACTGGTTGAAATTACACTATATTTGTATAAAAATCTTTAATGAATTGCAACCTTTTCCAAATTTACCTGATAGATCTTGCTTGATTGACCGAAGAATCCAGATCAAATGGATCAGGACCTCCTGGGAGAGGACCCTTAACTGGTGTAAGGGAGTTCGAATAGTGCAGCACCCCTACACCATCGAAACCCCCAGGACTGCTAGTGTTGAGCAACAAAGGGCTTGCCACAATATAGTAATCAGCTTCATTCTGATCAGCTGTGACGAGAACTGAGTAGGATTGACCAACATGCACGTCAAGAGAATCCAGTGTTATCTGATTGGTGTAGGACCCTTCTGTTTCTACCAAAACCATCTTATGATTTTGAACCCTGAAGTTGAAACTGAATGCACTCCCAACATTTGATATCCTGAATCTGTAAGTCTTTCCTGCATAACAAATGCAAGCGAAAGCCAGTGCACATTAATCACATAGCACTATAAGCCTAATGGACCTAATCCCAAATTCCCATAATTTAGGTTTTTCTTTTTTTCATTTTTGGGGTGGGAAGAGGTTATTTTACCTTGTGTGACAATGAAGGATTCATAGGCTTTTGACAATGAATGGCCATAAGGGCCTTTTCCATTCATTAGAATAACATCTGGGGTGATAATATTTGCCATGGAGGCCATCATTGATCTGGTTTTCTGTGAAAGTTTGACACCAATAAATATGGGTTGTCATTAAACAGATTCGACAAGAAGTGTCATGTGTTCTCATGAACAAATTTCGGTCACTCACATTGTAACTGTCATAAAACCAATCACCTATCAGAAGATCAAACTCAGCTTCTGGTTTTGGGAAGGGGACAGCGATAACATTGCGATTGTTGACTCGAATTGGCCCAAATCCTCCAGCAGCTTTCTGGAAATTGATAGAAGGAAAGTAGAAATAACTACCAATTTGGTCCTTGGTCTGAAACACGTAAGTCCAGTTTTTACCAGGTTGAATAGGACAGTTTGTCCCAGAAACTCCATCCTGCCATGAATTTAGCCTCTGTTGTATACCATTCCTACAGGAGCATTACCTTAATTAAAGCATATTTTTATTCCAAAAATTGTATGGATACATGAGATGTTAAGACATGAATTCAAGAAAATTTGCTCTGGTGCATTATGACGAAAACCATCATTCTTAAAGCAAGATATTCTTTGCTGGCACATTACCATGTAATGAGCAAAGGCTCATCCATATTGTTGAAAACATTGACATGGACGAAATCGTTTGTTGTAGCATTGATCAGAGGTCCAGGGAACATACCATTGATGGTGATAACCTGAAAAAATGAACAATTTTTCCACTATAAAAACCAAAACCACAGATTGGCAGGGTTAAATGCAAAGAAAGCAACAGAAATGATTGATAAGTTCATACTGGTTGTTCAACTGTAACAGGTCTGATGGTATTGTCAAGCGCAACATTCCATTCAAGAAAGATATCAATCCCACTAGCTCTTGCAAGGAACACTGCTAGCAGTGCTGCACACACTGTTAGTCCCCTTGGGTAGCCCAGAGAAGCCATTGCAAAGCACAAAGTGCATGCAATTGAATTCTCTCTTTCAGAGTAGATTTTGTTATGCACCCAACAGCTTTTATATCTATGCAGCTAAGGTTGGTGGTCTTGTTTCTTGTAAGAAAAGGAGAGAATAGAGCCGCCTAAGAAAGGGTCAAGAAAAAACAAACAGAAGGGAAGGAAAAATTTATAACTATCAGTTTGGTATGAACGCCTGGGGAATGGATGTGCTCTATTATTACATGGATATTACGATGCAGTCTTGGCTAGTCTTGTACAGGAAGCAGGGCAGCCGGCATGCAATGCTGGTTGATGTGAAAATGTTGGAATAGTGTTGATTCCCTAGCCTTGTTTTGCCCAACACAGTTGGTCAAGCTAAGTCAGGCGGAAGTATATGTTAGCTGTTGATTCCTGCCTCTTGAAACATTCCACTCTCATCAGAGGACGGCCCGTCCATTCTTTATACCACAATTTGTTGCTTTGATTATTGAAAAGTAGTAAGAAACAAATTTGAGGATTAGGGTGAATCGAGCATCATGCAATTCTGAGCAGTGTAGGCCTATCCAATTATCATCTTTCCAGCAAGCCTTTTATATTTAGAGTCAAGACGCGCGGTTTCTGAAAAAAAAAAGTTTGAGGTAGTGAATTTGACATGGTTGGCTGCATTTTTTAAAGACAATATGATCCGGATTGAAGATCAGAAGCTCGTGTAATTTCATCTAATTGACAAAATCATTTGACATTTGACATATCTAATTTTCCATCTCGAGGAGAGGAAACATTCTACTTGCTAAACTATCTAGCTAGTACTAATGCTACCGGTCCCTGACGAATACCCTATGAAATCTGACCCGACAGGAGTAGATATGAGAGCACTTTTCTCTTGATTGGGTTTGTTTTTATATTTTAAAAATATTTTTAAAAAAATATTTTTTTATTTTAAATTATTATTTTTTTAATATTTTTATATTATTTTATATACTGATGTCAAAAATAATTTTTAAAAAATAAAAAAAATATTATTTTAATATATTTTTAAATAAAAAACACTTTATATAATAACAATCATATTTTCAGACATATTTAATAGGGATGAAAACTGATACATTGCTTTCTATGTACATGTATTGTTTATTTTATTATTTTGTTTGCATAATTTGTTGTTAAATTGATATTTTTACTATTTATATCTAAAATTAATATTTATATACGCCCAGTGTTTGTTTTTTCATTAGATGGAAAGAAAATTCCCTCCTGTTCTACAAGAGAGATCTTATTACCCATTACAGTCCCGTCCCATATGTCCTTGTAATTAAGATTAAACTACTTGAAAATCATATGATTTCTCTCTTCCTCTAATCCGAAAGCCCAGTATTTTTATCATCAATTAAGACCAAGGTCTTATTTTCTGCGCTCAACTCTGTGTATTCATATTTAAAAAAAAAAAAGGTTTTTTACAAAGAAGAGTCTTCAACCCAAGACTCGAGATGCAAAAGCCAGTTGAGCTATAAGTTCAGTGGCACTGTACACATCTACTTTGCTTCCCATGATACATTTCCTATTTGGTCAAAGTATTAATATCAAGTAAAAAAAAGACTTCCCAAAACTTCACGAATTACAATGGAAGCAGTAAAGATGACCACCAGATGAGATCAGGCCACCCAAATTGCCATTAGCACCGACTTATCTTCACTGATTTGCCACTACCTGAGCTTTACTGGATCCCATGATTACAGGTACTTCAGTTAGGAGCAACAACTGCCACCACCACGAGGTGCTTGATATACTTGTTTGTCTTTCATAATCTGTTGCTTCACCACTACTGAGCCATTTTCCAATAAACTAGGTACCTCAAGTATCTGCAAAGCACAAGAATTGATCAGAATTTGAACGAGATGTTAAACAAGCTGATGGCCGTAAAGCAAGCATTCTACATTTGTTAAGTGAACTTTCCAACTACGGTTTCCAACTAGCAATGAAGTTCGTAACATTGCCATGCATACTTCATTACACCTTACAAGGTTCTTAAGAGTATGCTTGCAAGAGGGATTGAGGTGGAGTTTTACTCCTTAAGCATACTTTCATAAGCTTTAACTACCATTACAAACCAACAGAGCATAATGCAGATTCAGAGTTCAGAAAAATACTAAAAGTAAAGGGTGTTTCCATCGTCAAGAATGTACCTTTAATGTGAGTTCTTTAAAACATTGCAAAACATTTTCACTGGTTTTGGCACTACATTCGAAAAATGAACACTTGTGCTGTTGGGCAAGAGCCATGCCCTCTTCTCTACTTACAGCTCTTTCACTATCCTGAAAACATTGCATCATTAAAACAACCTACCCGTTAGATACACGGAAATTAAAGATATCATATAATAAGAGAAACAAATCCAAGAAGTGTCTCTCTAACTAAGTTTCAAAAATTTGAGAACCCATGACCTCTCCAACGTGGAATGCAATATAATCGATGGACTCCAATATTTTATGTGCAACTATGCACTTGTCCGAAGCATCGGCCACTCAACTTACCCTATCAACTTTATTTCCAACAAGAATTTTGATGCCGTCATGATTGGTGGAGTAGAGCTCCACTTCCTTAGCCCATATATCGGACAAGTTCTCAAAAGTTTCTCGCCGTGTCACGTCATAAACTAAAACAAAATCAAAGCACAAACCAATCAAGATTTTATAGATCGTTTATATTGGAAGGAAAAGCTAACTAATATTGCAGTTAGGTATAGGCCTTATTTTCTTCCCAGTTCTTATGCATCAGCAGAAGGGAAGAAAAGGCAGCCCTATAAGCTGTGCAACCTCACATCTCACAAAATTTAAGGACCATCGATATCTTCAATTCTGCTTTACAGCATAATTGGCTTTCGCCTTAAGCATTTAAGCAACAATCACTATAGCATTCATATTTTGTACATTTTCAGCACTGCAATGACCAGTGCAAAATAATCATACCTCTGCATGTGTTGTTAACTAACATTTTGACCAATCTAGGTTGTTTCAATTGTCCTATAATTATAGTTGGAATACATACCTAGGATAATTCCATGTGCACCCCTATAATAAGAGCTTATTAATGTTCCAAACCGCTCCTGCCCAGCTGCAATAAAACAGAACACATCATTTACACACCAATTATGCAATAATGTCTCCAGAGGAAAGAAATGCCCTGTCAACTCCAATTTGATACGTTTATCAAAGGGGATAGTGTTGAATTCCAATAAATAGTTGGCAACCTTGATTTCATAGGAGTATTGAACTTCTCTTTAGGTCTCAAAGGAGTGTGGATTAACAACGAACAGAGAAGTAACATGTAATAAAATGGTTCCATTTTATTATTACCTGTGTCCCAAATAGTTAACTTCAATCTTTTCCCACCAACAGTGAGCATCTTGACCTTAAAATCCACACCTGCACATATTTTAAACGTTTCCCTTTAAAACACCATAGCGTTTAGAGCAATTCAAAATTGAAGAATAATGTGAAACAAGCAAGGCTAGTGATTTTAGTGCACTCAATGGATCTAATTAGAGTTCATGGCATCATCCAATTTCTTCAGAAAATGAAGTTATCACATGAAGAAATTAATCAAGCAATGGGGGAAAACGGCCACTGTGTTGTCAGTTATCTATCCATGCCTTTGAAAATTGCAATCACCTCATCTGCTATCCGAAAGACGTTACAAGGACAACCCAGAAGCCACTTGTAGGCACCAGTTGAGCAAGAATCCTGACAGTTCCATTGCTACTTCAATCCTAAAAGGTCTAAGAATTAAAACGAAGATTATTGATCCAATTCTAGGCACAAGCATGGGTGGCTCGTCTCTCCTAGTTCCAGTCAGAAATTTACAAAAACTAAAACAAAAAAGTCACCAAACAAAAATAAACCAAATTGTCAAAATTCCTTGCATGTAACCAGAGGACAGCTACAGAGTCCTGCCTATGCTGCATATCCAGTGAAAACTTGCCACTGAAAGAAAGATAACTAAAAAGAAACAAAAGAAAGTACCGATAGTAGGAGAAAGGTCACGAACAGAGCTGGAGATGAAACTTAAAAGAAGACTGCTCTTGCCGACACCAGAATCTCCTATCAACAAAATCTTGAACGAATAATCATAACTATTATTCCCTCCTTTAGAAAAAGAACCCGCCATTCTTTCTCAATTGCTTTACAATCATAAGTATCAAGAACCAAACCTAAACCGGGCAGAGATGTTCTGTGCGTGAGTTTAGAGCTATTAAGAGGATACAGATTGAAGAGCAAGAGACCATAAAACGAAATGGGAAATTTCCTGAGCTAGAAGGAGACATAAATGGTGGGGTTGGCTGATTTCTGTTGGTTGATGATGATGTATTACAAAGTAAGAATGAATATACAAGGAGTTTTCAACAGTTTGTTTTTTTTATGTTTAAAAAATATTTTAAAAAAAAATTAAATTTTTTTATTTTTTTTATTTTAAATTAATATAGTTTTAGTTTTTTTAGATTATATTAATGTATTGATATTAAAAATAATTTTTAAAAAATAAAAAAATATTATTTTAATATATTCTTAAATAAAAAATTATTTTAAAAATAACAACGAACAGAATTACAAACATAATCGATGTGAGACAAACGTCTTCTTTGTTTGAAGTTGAACTTCTCTGATTTTGATAGCTGCACGCGCCTTTGCAGGCCGCCCCTTCAACTTGCATATATATATATATATATATATATATATATATTATGCGTTATGGATTTAGGACATTAATTATTTTGTCTCCTCGTTAATCAACTCTGCCCATTGCTTAATGACAAATAAATAAAAAGAAAAAAATAATCTTTTTTAATTTCTCAATTTTTTCTGTCATCATTTCTGATTTTGTTCACGTTATACAAGGTTTAACTTTAGATTATATCTACATGAAGGTTTTGTAAATTGATTAATATAATCTAATGAAATTATTTGAGTACAATGGTTCATATTATTACAAAGCCAACTAGTTTAGAGTTTTTTTTTGTTTTTTTTTAAAAAAATTAAATTAGCTCTAATTTTACTCTTCTTTTTTATTTTTACTATCCATTTGGAAATACGATTGAAATCATATTTTCTTAAATTTTATTTTATTTTTTATTAAAAAATATTTATATATATATATATTCAGATCTTTTTAATGTACTCATCTCAAAAATAATTTCTAAAAGTTAAAAAAAATATTATTTTAATATATTTCTAAATAAAAAATATTTTAAACTGCAACCGTTATCACAATCCCAAATAAATATTTAATAGTGAACTAACAAGTCAGTGTATTTCTCTGCTTAATTATTTCCTGTCTTCATTATTAAAACCTTAACTTGTTATTAAGAAAAATTTACATGCTCGTTTATTGGACGAGAATAATTTATATTGATTGGTACAATAGATTCCATGACATGACAATTAATTATAAGAAAATATGCGATGGTAAAAGGAATTTTCTTTTCAAAATAGCACTTTCTTGAAAAAAATTTTGGAAAAACATAACCCCCCCCCCTCTCTCTCTCTCTCTATATATATATATATATATATATATATATAATTTAATTTAATTTAAAATAATACTTATCCTGCAAATCAAAACAACTAATTCATGACATTTTATTCCTAATAATCATGATAATTATTAATAAAATTAATTATTTGTGGTCCATTTAAATTTTAATGGGATTAATTAACTTGTTAGGTTAAATAATAGCTATAACGATTATCAATGAAAATGAATAGTTGTAATCAATCTAAAGTTTTTTTTTTATTTAATAGGCTAATGTTAACAATTATAATAACTATCAATAAAGATAAATAGTTGTAGTCAAATTAAATTTCAATTAGGATTCTTACTTGGTTAGTTATAGTAACTTTATATTTCAATACAATTCATTAACTCAATAGATTGATTAATAATTAAAAAAATTGATGATAAAAGGACATCAGTTGTTTTTTTATAACTAATTTTTTTTAAAAAAATATGATAACCCGTAAAAAAAAAGATAAATATGAAGAATAAAAAAATAAAACAATTTCTTTTATATTTATTGATGTTGGAATTCTATCTCTAGCCAAGCACAACGTGATATTGTTTTTTCATCTCTATCATTCAATAACCAATTATCAATGCGGCAAATCTATTAATTAAATTCAATAAACTGGATTCATATAATATTTTTTATTAAAATAGAAAATTTTAAATTAATTTATAAAGATTTCATTAACTGCTTTGTTGAGTTGTAAATCTAGAATTAGTATAGAATCTCCATTAAATGACAGCCAAATAGTGGAGTTAAAAAAAATACTAAATAAAACGAAAAGGAAATATTGTCATGTATACTGAGAAATAAGACTTCACCTGCTATGGGTCAAATATGAAAATAAAATACAAAATTTTAAAATAATAAAAATTATATAATTTTAATAAATACAATTGATTTAAATGATCTCATAGTATATAAATTATATTGTTTTCAAAAAGTATGGTTGTTGTTGTTTTTTAAAGTGTTTTTTTTAATATATTAAAATAATATATTTTTATTTTTAAAAAATTATTTTTGATATCAGCATATAAAAATTATTAAATTATTAAAAATATTAATTTGAAAAAAAAATTAATATTTTAAACTTTTAAAAAATTATTTTTAAAATATAAAAACAATCAGGCGTTGAACAGGAGAGATGAGTCTGAGTGTGGGCGAGCGCATCCTTTACGCGCTTCAAAGGCGATGAGACGATGACGAGGAAGGGCGGAACTGACCTGGCCAAGAAATCAAAGTAACAATGCCACAGCTCAACAAGTGTGCAACATGCAAAAACTTTGCAAATAACACGCAATTGTCTTCGGACAAAAAAAACTTCAAAAATCAGACGACACCACACCTGTTCCCCTTCACTGCCACATCATGGCTACCACCCTGCACCTTGTCAAACGTCACCGATCTCTCCCGGACTCACCCTTTTGTTTATCCAATACTATTTATACATACATATATTTGCATATAGTTAATGAGTTTTTTTCCCCCTCTCAATCAAGAATTTTTTATCAGCTACTTAGCTTTCGTTCGTGTATTTTTTTATTTATTAATGTAAGTAATCAGGCACCTCGACTAATTTAGCTTTCATTCATTTATTTACTTAATCGGGTCTTAGAAGACTAAATCATTTGCAATTGTATATATTTATGAAAAGATGTTTTTTTAAAAAAGTTTCATATCCCAGATGCCATAGAAATTAATCTCAGTGATAATCTAAACAATAAAAATCAGTTTATTTCAGGAATAAACGAGATTAGTCGAATAGAGTGTGTGTGTGTGTATTTTCGGTTAATTTAAACTCAAAATAATGAGAATATATATATATGGGTTAGAGTAGAGCCCATTACAAGTGTTGGGCATTTTCAAGTACATGGGCTTATCTCCGAAGCGATGACAATGAAGCCCAGGTGCTCATTCAAATTCAAAATCACGGTGATTTGGGCTATCTTGGCCTGCAAAAGTAGAGTTGCAGGGTCAAGCAGGTAACAGCCACACTTCTCACTCTTCCGGTTTTGATCCAAACCAAAAGACATAATTTCATAGCATTTACGTACAAAAAACCTAGATCATCGAGTCAATCCGGATTTGATAGAGTGGTTGGAAATCTATTCGAGTTAATTCGGTTCTACCAAATTAATAAATTTTCTAATTTAATTTAAAACTCCATCTATATCAGACTTTAAGACATGAATTTTGAGTCCAGCCAATTTACTAAGTCAACTCATTAATTCTACCACTTTTAATAAAATTGAATCTTGGACAAAACACCTTACCCGTGATGTCACGTCGGCCTTGATTAGGCTCTTTATTAGCCGAGCCAAGCCCACTTTGCCGCTTCGAAAGCTGTTGGGCAGCACGCAACTAGCTAGTCATGACCATAAACCCATCTGGTCAGAGCTGATCATGTTCTCGATGATGGAGGAATATTCGCAAACGAGGCCTGAAGGGAGTATCTGGTTTGATACTCGGTAATGGAAGGAATTAGGTCCCCCGACCACGAGCCATTACCTGCCATGGTGGACGAATATAAATTCAAAACTTAATGTTGATATTGTCTTTTTCTTACTTTTCAAGAAGCAAAAAGAAGGGGTCATTGTTATTGTTTTACTGTTTATCAGGGTTGTTTTCTTATAAAACAAACCAACTAAATCAGAAATTTTTATATATATTTAGAATCGGATCAAACTAAAAATTAGATTAATTTTAATTTAGTTCAGTTTTTTTAAAAAAGAAAAACGGCAAAACCTTTAAATTTTTTGGAGAGTTTTAAAAAAAATTTACGGTCAAATCTGGTTGTTCAAATTGTACCAATTAAAAAATAATAAATTAAATTCGTGATCTAGGTAGGATTTTATAGGGTTTAATTTTTTTAAAATATTATTATTTATTTAATTATATAATAATAAAAATAATTATTTAAGAATATAATCACAAACTAAATACTAGAATATTTATAAATTAAAGTTACGAGAAGCTTATTCATGTTAACATCTATAGATTTGATGACATTTTATGCAGTTTCCTTCTTCTTAATTATTATAATATAAATTATATTTTAGAATTTTATTTAATAATTTAAATTATTGGGTTAAGATCGTTCTTTGACATGAAATCAAAGCTTTAATAACCAATCGATCATGAGCTTAAATCTTACTATCCTAATTTATTTGATAAAAATTAAACACAAGATAGTATGAGCCTGTGCAAATTTCAAGTTCATTTAAACTTTTATTTTAGATAAAAATATATTAGCATATTCTGAAATTTTATCTAACAACTTAAGCTAATGTTATTGCATGTTATTTCTTTAAAAGAAAGTGGCGTTTCTATTTTTCTTACAGCAGCTCTTGTTTATCTCTTTCTGTCCATCTTTGTTTTCATCATTAATGGCGACCCGTAAGTTTATTACTTTCCATGCTAGTTGTTTATATGATCACTGAATGTGTTCTTTATATTTCAAGTTCGATGTCATTAAGGAGATGGTGGTTGCTCCATCTGTGCGCTGCGTAATGGGTGAATTTGTGCAGGACTTCAGTTTGAGAATAATTGTGAAGTTGGTGTGTTTTCTAAGGTGACCAATGCGTACTGCCTAGTTGCTATTGGTGGATCAGAAAGCTTCTACAGGTAGTCTGAATTCTGAGCTGACAAGTTATCTGACTAATTTATAAATGATTTGTATGAGACTGCAATTGTATGGTGTTTTGCGGCACTTTTGAGGCAGAGTTAGCTGATGTCATTCCTGTTGTTCAGACCTCAATTGCTGGCACTCAGATAATTGGACGGCTATGTGCTGGTGAGAATTCTGAAGTTCTTTTTTGCCTTGTCCTAGAATCTGCAATGCAGTGCTTTGTACTTTAGTGATTGCAAATGTGAAATGTCTACTCTTTTGGCAGGTAACAAGAATGGGCATCTTGTGCCTCATACCACCACTGATCAAGGTGAGTTTGATGAGATTCTGAAAGTAGGAAGAGAATATTATAGCTACGTTTATAGTTCAGCTGTTTCAGCTAGATTATAGCATTGAACAATTGTACCATGTTTGATGGATTAGTTTTTTGATATACTCATGTGATTTTGTAGACGTACTGCAATGCAACTCTCGTTGGTATCATACCATTTACAATTTCCAATAATTTATTATTAACAGTTGGACCTGCAAGCATCTCATGTATGGAAGAAAATGTCCTTATGCTCATGTTTAATAATATATGTTCTTTTGATCACCCACCTGATAGAAGACTTTGAACTCTCGGTTATCTGTTGGATATCTTATGTACTAATTGTTTTATGTTTCTCATTGAAGAACTCCAACACTTGAGAAACAGTCTACCTGATCAAATAGTTGTTCAACGGATTGAGGGGAAAATATCTGCCCTGGGGAATTGCATAGCATGCAATGATCATGTTGCCCTTGCGCACACTGACCTTTACAGGGTAAAGTTCTATATCCCTGAATTACTTGTTTCATGACATAATGATCAAGCTGTTGTTATAATCATCTGGAAATATTGGAGATGTCTGAAAACAGTTATTGATCTCATCGTTCATTTAATTTCTCTGTCACGTCCTTAAGTTAGGACTGGCTTCTCTCTTGGTTGGAGACCTGAAGTTAAGCTTGAAACCTGTGTGAATGAATTTTATATTAACTAGCCGGTTCATCCCCTGTGTGCCATTCAATTATTTGGAGCTCCTCAAAATTGTCAAGAACAAATTCTTCGGTAGTAGCAGGTACCCCATTTCAGGCCCTGAAAGTGAATCAGAGGTATAACATGGCTTCTTATCCCTACACCTGGTGGAACTTTGCTTTAAAATGTTTTAAAGAAAGGTTTTGTTAGAAGTTAAGAATATTCAAAAAGCTTTCTGAAGAACACTTTAATGAAAGGTATAATATCTTATCACTTTTCATTATTGTTATTTTTTGGGTGCCCACATCTACTGTCACGTGCAACTTTCATCAGGAAACCGAGGAGATAATAGCTGATGTTCTAGGGGTTGAAGTTTTTCGGCAGACAATAGCTGGTAACATTCTTGTGGGGAGCTACTGTGCCATCTCCAACAGAGGTGGTTTGGTAAGAGAGACTGGCTTCCCCTTGAAGGCTCGAACAAACTTTTTAATAGTTTGCGATCACAGAACTTCCACTAAAATCTTGTGTTTGGTCTATAGACAGGTCCATCCTCGTACATCCATTGTAGACCTGGATGAGCTTTCCACCCTTCTCCAGGTCCCTTTAGTTGCTGGTACTGTAAACCGCGGCAGCGAAGTGATAGCCGCTGGAATGACAGTAAATGACTGGACATCCTTTTGTGGGTCGGACACTACATACTGAACTATCTGTCATTGAAAGTGTCTTCAAGTTGAGAGAATCCCAACCTAGCGCCATTGTTGATGAGATGAGGAAATCATTAATTGACAGTTATGTTTGACTTGACATTAGCCATTCTCTTACCTGTCAACTGACACCTTATCCTCCTGTGATGCTAAACATCAAAACTTCTTGATTCAGATTTTGTTATCTGATCAAGAATACATGCTTTCAGAATGGGTTTTAAGTTCCCTTTATGTTACTGGCTCACAATCTCTCTAGAATCGGTTGCCATTATTTGCACGTCCTCTCATGTTCTCTGCCACAGGATATTTGCTCCTTGCTCTCACCTGTGTGGGATTCATGTTGCAAGTTAATTTAATGAGAGTTAAATTTTGATGAATTTTTTACATGGCGGTTAAAGAACCATCTCAACTTAATAGCTTAAATTGTTAGGTGAGATCCCATGATATGATTTATATTATTCTCCAATATACCTCCTCAAGTAAAAACCCTTTAAACTTGAAACTTACATAGATCCATGTTATTTTATGTTTAATTTTTATCAAATAAATAGAGATGGTAAGATTAGAACTCGTGACCGCTTGGTTATCAAGGCTCTAATACCATATTAAAAAATCATCTCAACCTAATAACTTAAATTATTAGATAAAATTTCAAAATATAATTTAAATTATTCTCTAATAACCCAAACTATCACTCATTTCAAAACCAACAGTTTGAGTATTGTTATTGTTGCCAAGCGGGGGTGTCATGGATTTGCTACTGTAAATTCTTTTTTTTATCTGACTGCTAACTTTTTTTTACCAGGATGAATTGGTAAATTTTTCCTCAATATTTGCAAATTAGCCCATAACTTGGAAATACATCCTAACCTGCCAAGTCCGTATTTAGAACAGTAGTTAATTTTTTAAAGTATATTTACTTAAAAATATGTTAAAAAAATATTTTTAATATTAATATATTAAAGTAATTTTAAAATTTAAAAAAAATTAAAATTTTGAAAAAGTACAATTGGACTGCGTACTCAAACATCCTCTAGTCAATAACTGTTATTTTTGTTTTTTAATCATAACTTTGATTGATTTGTCAAATAACTTATTTAACATATGATGTAAATTTTGGGTCAAATCAATCCTGGAGCTGGATGCTATGAGTATGAGACAAAAACAGATGCAACTACCGGTTTCTTTTTTTCAACGGAAAATAATTAACTATCACGTGAATTTAATGTAATATTAGATAATTTAATAGATATTTTTTAAAAACAATTATTTAGAAATATATTAAAATAATATTTTTTAATTTTTTTAAAAATATTTTTAATATCAACACATAAAAATAATTTAAAAATAAAAAAATATAATTTCAAGCAAAAAAAAGTTTTTAAAATAATAATGAGATACAGTATAGACGCATAAACATACAACCCTGTAAAGTCCAGTCAAAATACAAAATAAATAGAAGAATCCAGAAACAAGAACAAAGATTTTCCTTCCAGAACAAGAAAAGAATCAGTAAAACTCACGCCTACCATAAGGACATGACCGTCATTTCGTCCCCACCCCCTCGCTCCTCTCGCTCTCTCTCCTTACCTTGACGGATGCAATTGCGTCAGTACTCTAACACCTGCCTCACAGCCCGATTGTTTTCTCATTTAAAAGCGTTTTTCAAAAAACTAATTTTTTATATTTAAATTATTATTTTTTAATTTTTTAATATTATTTTAATATATCAATAATTAAAAATAAATTTAAAAAAATAAAAAAATATATTATTCACTGTGAAAAGCTACCAAAAAGCCCCATTCGCGGGTGCAATCTCAATTTCCCCACGCTTCAGTTTGTTTACACGCCACGTACTCAACTCAGCAAATAGGTCCCACTTTCTAAACCCAAACTAGCCCGTCAAAAACCGCCACATTGCCATCAAGCGATACTTCACATTTTCCTCTCCTTGTCGCTAGAGCTTTTCCCTCTCCGAATTTTCCTCGAAAAAATCAACTCCTTGTTTGTGATTAAATAGAAAATGAAAGAAAAGAAAGACACTCACTTTTTGACGCCAAAATGATGGCTTCTCCTTCGTCTGTCTCTCGTCAACTTTCAGATTCCGATTGAAGCATATAAACCCTAACCCTAAGAATTTCGGTTTTTTCTTTAAAATTCTCTTCTGAAAACTACTTAGTCTTTTCTTTTAACCCTAAAACGAACTCTCGTTTGGATTTTGATGGGCCGTAGTGACTCTGCAACTTCACTCGCTCCGGGGTTCCGATTCCACCCGACCGATGAGGAACTTGTCCGGTACTACCTTAAACGGAAGGTCACTAACAAACCGTTCCGCTTCGACGCCATCTCCGTCACCGATATTTATAAATCTGAGCCGTGGGATCTTCCAGGTCGCAACTTTTTACAACTTTCTCTCTTTAGATCCACGTGTCTAGCTCTTTCCCTAATTACATAAATTCTTTGATTTTTTCTTAATTGTGAAGCAGTTGATGCCTTTCTTTTGTTTAATCGTAGATTAGCTAGTGATTTAGCTTGATTATGTTTTGATTTTGAATTAAAATTTGACTTGGGTTCTTATAATTATTGATAGGCAAGTAATTGGCTTTATTAGCTTGTCTTGACTGGGGTTTATGGATGGTAAAGTGATTTAATTAAGTTAAAAGTTAAGTTTGGCGATTATAATTTAGTCTTGCAATGGTGGCTTATTAATCAATGATTATTATTGATGTGGGGATTCGGTTTGTGGATTTTGTAGATAAGTCGAAGTTGAAGAGCAGGGATTTAGAATGGTATTTCTTTAGCATGTTGGATAAGAAGTATGGAAATGGGTCTAAGACGAATCGTGCTACTGAGAAAGGTTACTGGAAGACGACTGGGAAAGATCGGCCTATTCGTCAGAACTCACAAGTTGTGGGGATGAAGAAGACCCTTGTGTACCATCAGGGTCGAGCTCCACGTGGTCAGCGCTCTAATTGGGTAATGCATGAGTACCGCCTTGTTGATGAGGAGCTGGAGAAAGCGGGAATTGCTCAAGTGAGATTGATATCTTAGAAAAAATGTCTAAGCTTTTATTTTTATTGTAAATTTGTTGGGATTTTTTGTGTTGATTGTCTTGTGTTTTTTGGTGGGGAAGGATGCTTTTGTGCTTTGCAGGATTTTCCAAAAGAGCGGGACAGGACCAAAGAATGGGGAGCAGTATGGGGCACCGTTTATTGAGGAGGAATGGGATGATGATGAAGTGCCTCTGTTGCCAAGTGAAGAGATGGTGTTGACTGAAGAAGCACCAGTTGGTGATGATGCATACCTGGAAATGAATGAGCTTGGCCAGGTTTGTACTTGTATAGTTACTTGTGGTAAATTATTTTGAATTGTTTGGTTGGAAATTAAATGGATCTCAGTATAGAAATGCATAAATTTAAGAAAATCTATTAGACCTACTCTATGAATTTGAGGTGCGGATGAAAACATTTACATGCAAAGAAGTTAACAAAAGTATTTGTGGGGAGTTCATAAGCATGGAATGCTATTTAGTTGCTTGTTTAGGTGGCAGTACCGAATCTTTGTATTTGCAGGGAGTTCATAAGCATGGAATGCCATTTGGTTGCTTGTATAAGTGGTAGTACCAAATGTTGCTTATTCTGTACATTGTATAAGCAAAGTTGTCATCATTTTAAACTCCAAGTAATATATGTTAAAATTTCAAAATCATAGAATGCATATTTTGTCAGGGTAATAAGAAATCTGGATACAAGTTCTTAATCTAGAAGTGCTTGATCTCACATGTGTATATGTCAATTCTGTCCTTGATGAGGACTATATTAAAACTTTTAACTTGTTTCGGCAGTCCTATTTTCTAATGATAGTTTTTTTTTTCTCACTTTGCTTAAGTCATTGTAACTTTTTTGTATAAAAGGATTGCCACTTTTACATGACCACAACAGCTTGAAGTCATTTTTGCCATCTGATAATTTTCAAGGTGTTTTCTTTGAGGCTTGAAGTTCTCTCCAAGCTCCTGAGAAAAAAGGATCTACTTTCCGGTTCTCCTTGTGTTTTCCCCCCCCTTTTGATCAGCTATGTATTGATTGCAGTTGCAAACTAATGCACCTAGTCTCTGTAACATGCTCTCTGGGGTCAATATGTCATCAGACTTCTCACGTTATTCCTCTGAAGGGCTAGCTTCCTAATAAGAGTTACCATGCTTTAGCTGTATTTTGGATCGCTAAGCTATGTCATTTTATGTTGCATTTTTTTATTCCTTGACTTCTGTGCTTGGCAATCTTGGTTATTGCACCTAGGCTTGTCATATATTCGTCGGGGACTACTTGTTCTCAGATGTATTGCCATATTCCCCCAAATGGACTCACTTTCTATTTAGAATCTCAGTACCTGGCTGTTAATTTGGATCACTAAGTTGTCCATGTTTGCTCACCTTTTCTATTATTGGTTTATGGTAAAAAAGATTAAACATATTTGTCCTCCAACTTGTTGATTTGTCTTATTTAGAGTATATGCTGTGTTGGTCATGTGTTTTTTCCATAGTGAAGATCTATAAATCTGTTGTGGGTGTGTTTTCAAGCATTGTCTGTTTCTTCAGCGTTACTTGTGATCCATGCTCCTCTGCCCAGCTTTCATCCGTTAATCCATTATGTTTGCATTTCATGATTAAAGGCCTCACCACCAATTAAATTTTTCACTATTCTATTTCTTTTTTTGGCCAGAATTTCGACACTGGAATTACATCTGAAAATACTGCCCTTCCACAAAACTTCTACTATGGGGAAGCAAGCAACTATGTGGAGCAGCCCAGAGACTTCAGTGAAGATGATCTAAAGCCCATGTTAAGAGGGGCTGAAAATCGACATGGTCCATCTCTGCCAGCTGAAGAAAACTTGGACTTACCTGGGCAATATGAGACGGATGCAGTCAAAAATGAATACAACAACGCGGAGCCAATGAATAATGTGAATGCTGTTGATGTGAATTATTTGTTTGATGAATCATACTTGGATGCTCTCAATAATCTTCCACAGAGTGAAGGACTTTTCCTGGAAGCTAATGATCTTTCAAATCCTGTGGAGCCAGAGACTGGCGGAGATTCCTCAGGTTTTGACATGCTGGAAGAGTACCTCAATTTCTTTGATGCTGATGATGAGAATATGTCTTTTGATCCCTCTGATATCTTTGCAAGTGATACTGCTGTTTCCAATCAACAACCTCCTCCCCAAGAGGTAAGAATTTACTCAAATCTTCATTGCTTAATTCACTGATTGAACTGCATGCGGCAATTAATTAGTAACTGCATAACAGGATGTCAAGGGTGGAACTGATGAAGTGTTGAAGGCAATCCAAAAACCATTAGAAACACATGGCAATGTTGGTCCATCCTCATCAAAGCAAAAGCCAGAGGCTATGGAATTTGATTCTGGTAAATTTAGATTCCGGTTTGTTTCATCAATGCTCTTTATGGTTTGCTAACCTGTATCCGTTTAGGGATGTTAGATTTGTTTGATAGATCTACATGATTCAGTTGGACTCAATTTCGCCCACTGGCCACTATTTTTGACATTTCCTTGTTTTTCTGGCCTCATTCTTCTGTATCTCATTTATGGTGCAGATTTCAAATATCCATTCATCAAGCAGGCCAGTCACATGTTGGGGAAAATTCCTGCACCCCCTGCACTTGCTTCCGAGTTCCCTTCCAAGGATGCTGCTCTTCGCTTACAGTCAGCATCTTCCAGCTCAATTCATGTTACTGCTGGTGTGATAAGAATAGAAAACATGAGCTTAGGTGGCAATGGGACGGAGTGGTCATTTGGCAAGAATGGGAATGTTGATGTCATCCTTTCTTTTGGTTTGCCACAACAAGAAGGTGGTCCTGCCAGTTGGGTGCCGATGACTAGCTTATTCTCAGGCAAGGCAGAGTCTGTGGTGTCACGGGGTTGGCTCTTCTTGATGTTCTTTTGGGTCCTAATTCTCTCTGTAAGTTATAAAATTGGGACCTGTATCTGTGCCAAGTAAACCTAAGGTGAATGGAGTTGGCTAAGAGGTGCCCAAATCCTGTTTTTTGGTTGAGTATTTTAGGGATTTGTTGTTAGTTAATTCCATATAGATCTATTAGGACAGCTTGACATCAAGATAAACCATTACTTTATGATTGTTATTCATGCTTGACTTCATTTCACTGTAATCATATGAAATTGCTCACAATGCCTACTTACTGTTTTTTTTTTTTTTTTGAACCGCACTTCTTGGTTATTTGTTCTGAATTTCACTGGCTTTTATGCATGGGCTGCATTAATCGTTGTTTGGTGATTTACCGTCCAAGTCCTATTTCTAAATCAAGATGATGGCCTATGGTGCAGCAATCATGTATGTTGGCATTGCGGTTTAATTGAATTATTTTTTTTAGTGTTTTTAGATTATTTTAATGTGTTATTATTAAAAATAAAATTAATAAAAGATTGTTTTGATGTATTTAAAATAATCTCAAGCACACTTCTCAACACCTTTAGAATTGGATGATTGTTTTCCATCCTTTACGTTGATTACTAGCTGTAGTTCTCTGTAGTTAGTGCAGCTTTTAACTCTTCGGCCGCCTCTTTGGGTGGGAAATTGTCATTTTTTGTCGGGGAAAGTTAAACACTTTATTACGGGTTAGAGTGAGTTTGTTTATTTTTTTAAAAAAAAACATTAAATTATTTGTTTTTAGTATTTTTATCAGTTTTAATGTGTTATGTTAAAAACAAAAAATACTTTAATGTATTTTTAATTAATTCTTTTTTTTGTAAAAACAATCTTCAATATAGTAATTTTGTTTTTTCAATTAAACACGTTTTTTTTCTTATGTTTGTTCTTTTCATATTTTTTATATCGGAAACTAACCACTGTACAAACGCAATCTTAAAACATAGAATTGTAGAAGCACAAGTATCTATATCAATAAAGGAAATATTAAAGTACATCTTGCAATGACCATCGGATCTTCAAGACCCAACAACAGCAATGATTTGTAAACTAAAAGTTACAAACTGGACATACTACGAGGTATTACCAGCTAAGGCTGTGCCGGATCATTTTGAGTAACGATCTAATTACATCATCTGGTTTCTATTCCACGAGCTCCATTTCAGTAGCTGTAAGAAGAATTCCAGCAAGCAAGAACTGTGAGCGACTTTTATTACATTTCCCCAGGAAGCATCGTGTCTTCTGGTAGATCACAGAATGCAACACCCTGAAAAGAGCAGAATAGTTAGTAATTGATGGGCAGAATCAGCACAAGGAAGCAACGATGTAATTAGTTTGACATCTACCTCTCCTGTGAGGTGGGCCACACATCTCTTCTCAGCTAGCAATTCAGCTTCAGACTGCAAAATGACGGCAAAACATAAAAAACTGGTCCACGTGTGTAAATTCTTGGTGACCATGCGTGCGTCTTAATGTACATTGCTAGGAACAATCAAATCATAGGAAACTATCATGTTGTCTTCAGAAGTAGAACATCCAAAACTGAGGACACAATCAACAAAATCACTGCAATCATTCTCGCAAATGCTTGTGATGTCTTCACCGGACTCTCAATCTGTACAATGAACGTGTACCTTAGCAATTCTCTTGAGAAGATACTCATCAAATGTAACGTCCTTGACGAGTTCATAGTCACCGTCTCCCTGGAAAATGCAAACTATTTTTGTAGCAGCGGTACTCAACATATATATGTATGAAGGAAGGAAATTTCTAAAAGAGAACTTACTTTTGATCTACAAGGCATGCTGAAAACTATATCCTGTGCTATACCATAAGGATTCCCACTGGTATAAACCTGCGTTTTCATGTAAATTATGAGAATGGAGATGCAACTGAAGCAAGTTTAAGCAAATGAGGATGTCCACTGGAATATTTCATTAAGATCTTTGATCATTACATAGAGGTGATGCTACAATCTGCAATAAGCGTGGAACTACTCTTTTTAAAAGGCAGGGAAAATGAGGAATAAATTTCATTGCAAGATTGACAGTAAACCTAATCAAATCGCATCCAGAATTCTATTCCTAGTGTTTTCTGTGTGTAAAAGTATAAATGACAATCTGTAACTGTATGATGCTTCAGAAATTGCAGCCTGGTTCTTAACTTGCATAAAAAGCAAAAGCACAAAAGGGAAAACATATGCTCTACATCCAACCCAACATGAACTTACTCCAGAAGAAAACCAATCACCCTCAGGGGTGGGAGTTACTAGGGACTTCATGGCATCAGCAATCGACACAGCAGTTGATGCAGCTGAAGACCGTCCCCATTTCTGAATCAGCACTCCACCTCTCTGCAAACCAAAGTACAAGTATACACCCAATTGGGTTTCCACAATTACCATGCTGGTTCATTGCACATTCCAGTAGTCATGTTTATTTGTTCTGTAAATCTCAGGATGTTTTTACAAGTCTTACCTTCTGAACCTTCTCGGTGAACTCTTCCTCTAACCACTTGTGATCCTTGATAACCTCCTTGACAGGTATACCATTGATTCTAGCATTTAGAAAGTCCGGAACCTGCAGAAAATCTTATAGGAATACATTTCGGAATAGACCAGAGGAATTTAACGCAAGCACACTCCTTTCAACACAAAAAATAATAATAATAGTAATAGTAATAATAAAAAGAAAACAAAGGTAACCTGAGTGGTTGAGTGATTGCCCCATATCGTCATATTTGACACTTTGTCATAGAAAACACCTGCTTTCAAGGCAAGCTGCAAAAATCATTACCACTTTAGCTTATTGGCTTGAGGGATGTTTTCCGCTGATTATAGAAAAAGGTAATATTCAAGATCAATAGTTACCTGGCATTTTGCCCTATTCTCATCCAACCTTGTTAAAGCATGAAAATTCTTTGCAGGTATGTTTGGAGCATTTTTCAAACAAATTAATGCACTGCACCAAGAAGAAACGAGATGACAATGAGAAGAATCAAAGGGAGCCACATAAGCAGTGAGAGGAATCAAAGGTAACCACATAAGCTAGATTGGTGGCATCAATATCTGTACTTACTTGGTGTTACAAGGGTTGCCAACTACTATCACCTTGACATTACGAGACGCAACAGCATTGAGAGCCTTTCCCTATCATGTTTAAAACAAAGACTATAAAAAACAAAAAACAGCAGCAAAGACAAAAAAAAAAAAAAAGATTACAAGATGTGAATATGAAGAACGTACCTGCTCAGCAAAAATCTGCCCGTTGATATCTAATAAGCCAGCACGTTCCATCCCAGGCCCTCGCGGCTTTGCTCCTATCAGAAGAGCCCATTCTACATCTTCGAACACCTCATAAGGATTTATTCCGATACTCACCTCCCTCAACAATGGATACAAGGAATCCTCAAGTTCCATTGCTACCCCTGCTTGTACAAAGACAACATTTTGAAGAGCATGGAGAAATCTGAATTGTCATTCCAAATTACAAGAAGTTCATCATGCGTTCAAAGACAATGAAATGTATTCTATATCTGTTCAATTATGACTTTCCAGGATTGCTCCAAAAGTATGCCAGTTTCTTTTATGAGCATTAGATTCAGGGAATTTTAAGTCCTTTTCTTTATGATTGATATAATCATGTGTCTTAGTCTCTACGCATGGAAATCCATCAAGAATTTTGATCTATGTGAAAGATACATGCATATGCTGATTACCCGCTCGCTAGATAGAAAAAACATTTATATCTGATCCTCTAAAATTTTTATGTGAATATATACTCAAGATAATACCTTCAAGAGCTTGGAATGATCTTTCAGATCCAAGTAGTTTCAACGCAATTGGCTGATCTGGGCCAAAAACCTCACCAGATGCAAGCTGGGATAAGAGGACAAGTCAGTGGTCTATTCAGATACAAGCATAAATATTAACGTTCATAAAGAACATTTGTTTGGCCTGCAGAAATAATTCCAGAAATTCAAATGCAAACGAATGCTACTGTGGCATTCAACATGATGAAGGTGAATTATCAGGGCATGATTTAGAGATTTTACAGAAATTAATGATCTATTCACATTTGCCTTAGCATTTGAAACACTTCTACCAGGCATTTAGAGAAAACAAGAGTAACTGCCACAACAGAGCCCGGACATTCTCTTCCAAATCCTAAATCCAATATGTAACGAAACACGATGAACATCCAGGTATGCCCTTCATCAAAGCTAAAACACCTTCCAGTTGGTTTATTTAGATTCCTTATCGTGGCTACTTCTTGAGTTTCTGAACATTATTATAAGTAGAAGTCCCCTTTCAAATGCAGACCTTTTAGTTTTATGCAACAGCTTTCTATAAATGCTTTCACTAGTTCACTAACAAGTTGAGAGTATTTCTGTACCCAGAGAGGGAAAAATCGGCATCATATGATCCTAAAAAAGAGAGAGAGAGAGAGAATTATGGTTGCTTACTTTAAAAAGTAAGTGATTAGATATCATCCCAGCAGCACCTGAAACCGCTACATTAATTAATTTCTTCCATGATTTTGTCTCCTCTTCCTGTATATATATCAATCCATTCGACATGAACCAAATAAATCCAACAGCAAAGACAACAAAAGAAGGATACATGAAAAGACAACAAATTGTAAATAACTGACAAATCATAGAAATATTTAGCCACCTTTGTGTTTTATTAACTCAATAAAAAATTCAAGTCGACAGATCTATAAAGTTTAGTTTGAAAGAAAACCGTGCAAATTTTACTAATAACAGACATAAAAGAAAGGAAACTAACATTGTAGCTCGTATTTACAAACAGCAACTGTGCATTCATGTCTTATAAGAGCTAGTTGCCCCAAAAGACTTAACTTATTCAACATATTAATTAAACATGATCAAAATATGCAGAGCATAATTGCATTAGACGTAAGCATGCGCACAAATATCATGAAGGGTAGAAGCATTTACAGCTTTGAGATCATATGTTTGGCAGAAAACACCAAAGCATTCAGACTTGCTTTTGGCTTCTTCAGTCTGAACTGCAACTGGGGCTGGAACTTGACTGCTCAAAGAAGAAAGAAACACGGTAAAAGGAAGTCAACTAATTATGCGTGCATCAAGAAAGAAGAGAGAAAGAGAGAGGAGCTTAATTACTTGACAGAGCAAGTGATCTTGAAGTTTTGGGCTCGAGGGTTAGGTCTAGGCGAGCGACTAAAGTGAACAGAGAGACGGGTTGATGAGAGAGAAAGCTGTGGAGAGTGTAAGCGACTGCTTGTCTTTGTATATGTAGAAGTAACAGGGGATGTGGTTAGGTCAGCCACAGACATGGTAGCAGTGAAGAAAATAAGCTTAGAAAAAAACCAGATAGAGAAAAAGAGAGAGTGAAGAAGGGTTTTAAGAGAGAACTCAGAGCAATGGTGGAGAAAGACAGAGGGTGAAGGGTTTTAAATTAGAGGCTGTGGTTTGGAGGGAGAAGAAGAAGAAGGAAACAAGAAAAAAGTACGAAAAAAAGGAGAGAAAGGGGTGGTGATTAGTATTTGAAGAGAAGAGAGGGTAGTATAAGGCCATGCATATGACACCTGGCTACAAAATGTAATCCATGAAATCTATCTACTTCTTGATAATAATCAAAGACTTTACGCAGAGCACCCATTGGGGATGTCTGCTGCTACTTGGATTCTACCATGTGAGAGAATAGTCAAGCTCACCAACATTGGTTGGCTTCAATTTTATTCTCAATTTTTTTTACCAAGCATATACTGATGAAAATGAGGTAAAAAGGTAATTGTCAATAGAAATCAACTTGGGAATGGATGCCAATATGTCATGTAGCTTAGTAAAGTTTAGGGTATTGAATGTTCCTCACATGGTAAAGTTTTAAGTACACTGTAAATTTTCTTTCTTGGATCATTTTATTGGATTTGGATTCCTTAAATAAGCATATAAAAAAAAATTCATTTACAATGGATGTTTTTTATAGTGATTTTTGTCTTAAAAAAATCATAAATTGATGTGTTTAACTAATTTATTAAAATATTATTTTTTAAAAATAATATAGTATTTATTAAATCAAGTGATGATGTTTAAAAAACTAAGTAGTCTCGAAACAGAGTTTCGGGGTTGATAATTAGTTAATCAATTAGCCTTAGAAATGTTATTTATTCTCTCTAGTTACGGTGATTGATAACTTATATTTAGTGATCGATAGGTTAAGGTGGCTTGTACCTACAAAAAGGTTTTTTTGGTGAATGTGGTAACTCTCAGATGTTGAAGTAAATATTTTTTTAGATAGATAAAATATAATAATATTATAAAGAGATATTCTCAAATATGTATAAAGTAAATAATAGAGTATTTATAACCTATGAGTATTGTTTTTTTGTAAAGAGAAAAGACTATAATGTAATTTTATCTTTGTGATATTTTTTTGTTATATTATGAGTTGTATTCTACTCATTTTATTTAACTAAAAGATAGAGACATGACGAGTCATGAGAGACTTTAATACATATAATGGTGTTGATTAAGCATGGACTTATTTAATTAAGCTTATGGTTGATGAAAATTCTTATAAGATTTTATGTAAAAATCTATAGAATTAATAACATTAGATATAGGTATTATGTTTAAATCTATTAGTGTAGTGCATCCGCTATACCCGGGGTGCGATGACAAAAATCATTGGTAAATCATCGAGCTCAACACCCTTGGATAATGCACGACAAGCCCACCCTATTAGCTTGGTAGTGCATCAAGCCAAGCTGTTTAGGTATGGCACACGTTGTCAGACCCATCAACTTTTGGGTTTGGGTTTGACTAGACCTAACAACAACTGGATTTATCGAATACCAGACTCAACACACCTTTACGAAGATGTATTTAATAATAATACGTGTTAGGTCAACACACTAAAAAATATAGAAAAATTATAATAATATATTTCTCTATATCTAATATTTTTTTGAAAAAATATATGATAAAATCTTGTTTCAGTGTTTTTTTAAAAAACATAGGTAACATGGACACTAATCTAGATATGATTATCCAATTTATAACATAAAGGTTATAGTCATTATTATTTTATTTAAGACATATTATACTACCCAATGTATTAAGAATCCAATGAGAAAAATCTTGAGGGGTATATTTTAACTAGTTAGGATTTAGATTTGTTCCTTAAATGTCACCAGTTTTTACATAATTATTAACTTCAAGGTTCGTGAGATTAGTCGAGGTGCATGCAAATTAATCCTAACACCCACATTAATTAAAAAAAAATCCAACGAGAAATTTCCAAAACACGGTGAATAGTGTAACGATCATTCATGCTTTAATTTTTAATCCATTTAAAGATTTTTGCCAATCTTTAATTTTCTTCTGGTCGAAGGGATGTATTGTTGCCAGGGGCATTGGCAGGTTGGACTATGGAGGACGAGGGACCAGGAGCCTGCTGCTCATGGCTGCTTTGTTAATTTGCTGGACCAACTTTCCACTCAACATGGACCGGTACAGGCCCATATTCTTGGGCTTGCTCAATTCATAGATCCAAAAGTAAGGTGAAATCATTATTGGGACAGCTCCTCCTATCTCCGAGTAAGTACAGGGTGTTCTACTCGATATGACGAGTTTATGTATTTTCAAACTAATTTTAAACTGCCAACACAATTTTATGATTTTGTCTATTTTCCTCTCCTTAAAAAAACAAAGAAGGGAAGGTTGTGTTGGGATTGATGATTGTTTGGCCTTTGGATTCTATCAAGGCCAGACAAATACAACTACAGAACTAATACAGAAGATCCAAGAATCTTAGATGGTAAAATAAAAGACTCTTTTAAGAACATTTCAAAGAACTTGCTTAATTTTATGAAAAGGGAAAAAAAACGAGAAAAAAAAACAGTTGTTGATGAAGAAAAGCAGAGAGTGATTCTCTGTTTAACAGAGTCATTCTCTGTTTTTCTTCATCTTCATCTCTCTATTTTTTTTCTGTGTAAATCTTTCTATCTTTACAGTGTTTACATTGTGTCGTAAAAGTGATTAGTAATATGTGCTGTTATAATGTTTTTATTTAAATAAAACTTAAAATAGCTTTGTTTTGCAGGTTTTAATTTTTTTTATTCCAAAAAACTTTTAAAGTATTTTGCAGAATTTTACGTTTTGCCTTCTGAAAAAAAAAAAAAAAAAAAAAACCTCAAAAGCCAAAGATTCTCAAACTTAGACACTCCAAATAGATAGAAACCCCATCAATTATCAACACCGTTGGAAAAACACATATATTTGAGGTTCTTGATCTCCACTTATCCTTATTTGAATCCAGCTCATGCCTTAATTTTGATACAAGTTACTTTTTCGATGCTAAATATCAGTGTCTCACCTTAATTATTTATTCGATTCTGACACAGATAGGAGTGCATCTTCACCTTCCATATCAATTTGAAAACTGAAAAAAGAGAATCTTGTTCCTGAAAAAATGTAAAATGTGGAGCGGATTGAGCTTAATTAGCCTCTGCTATCATTATAAAAAGGCTTATCAAGTTATGATCTTAAGAAACCAAAAGCAAGCCAACACTTTCTTTCTCGAGTTAAAGAGACAATAAAAATGGCTGTTCCCCCAGAACTCCATAATGATGGAATTGAACCCCAATTTCATACGGGTTTGATTATGATAGATGGCAAACCTTGTTCAAGTCATGATGGGTTCATGTTTAAACAGCCAGAGCTCAAGTCTCTTGACGAGCGCTGGAAGGAGCAGAAATCAGGAGCTCATCCGTGGACAAACTCCAGCGGTGAGTCCATGTTGTCAAGCAAGGTTAAAGAGTCAGAGCCCGAGAATCTTGACTTGAATAAAGCTATTGAGGTGCCGAGTTCAGGAGTCCATCTGTGGACAAACTCCAGCGAGTCCCTATCCTGCTATCTTACAGGTGGTCTTGCAGTTGATCCATGCTCAGGCGTTTTGAACCCCCAGCTTCTTAAACCAAAGCAACTTGAAATTGGGTTGAGATTCGAGTACAGTGGTCCTTCTGCAACAGTTAAGCCATTTTTGCCTGAAACGGTACCGAAACAAGACCTGAAGAGCAAGCAGAGGTCTCGAGAACCAGAATGGAACAGCTTCAGCTCCAATTCCAACAGTTCGTCAACCTGTTCTATTCAATAAATTAATAAAAGTTAAGAAATGGATGCTATTTACTTTCTCGTTCAGATGACCTTTCATATCAACTTGGAAAGAAAAGGAAAGATTCCATGTTGCGTAGTACTTTATAGTATCCTAAGAAGTGGAAAAGGCTTTAGCTAATGTTATTGTTACTTTGTTAGGATCTTATGTCTCTATGGGGCACTTGTACAGGTCCAACACCAAAAAGAAAACTAGTCGGTGTGCCAGTTTCTTCTTAATCCTTGGATAAAATGGCCCCTTCGGTTTCTGATAATGATTTGAGCAGGCATAGACATCTTTCATAACCTCCCAGAATCAAGCTTTAATATCATTAATTCGTTTGACTGCAAGTCTTATTCGGTCTCTCCCTAGCACACAAGCACTGGTGGGTGGACAGTTTCTTCTCAGTAGAGAATGCTGATAGACAAGGAAGCAGAGTAATAACTTGATTCCGCCTATCGAACAAGACAACTAGCTAGATCTTTGGAAACAAACTTTTAAGGATTAAGGACTATCGATGGAGACTAAAGGGTAATTCCAAGGTGGTCTTTGCCCTCTTTTAGGCACTACTTATGTTGCTTGAGAAATAATGTAATATGCTAAAAGCCTTGACATTTTCCCAGTATTGGGTCCTCAAAAGTTAAAACTCCCACCTGGAAAAATAAGAGGACAAGAACGAATTTTTCAAGACCTGGTCCATATGGCTCTGTAGTACTGATGAAGTGATCTCTCACAAGTGTAAACTAGCCTGTTGTCTTGTTATTTTCATCGAACTTAACTTCTTTATATTCTGGGCGGCAGCAGTATATTAAGCCTTCAGAAGAAAGACAAGGTTCCGTGGCATGTGATAAAGACGCATGACTTCACGTCTCTTATATCCATTTAGTTGATCATATCGTTCTAGCCGGCTAATACGTCAATCGTCGACGTGTTTACCAATGTTGATTGTCCAGGTTCAAATATGGTTTACATGTTGAGGAATTCGTTTATAAAATATTCAGTTTTTATTCATTTAAGTTTTCATTTGTTAAAGATTATAACAATTTTTTTATATATAAAAAAACTAGAAAACTCTAATAATATTGAATATGAAAAATATACTAGAAAAATTATCCCCTTTAAATAGAAAAAACTACAAAAACATAATAATATTGGATAGAAAAATATAAAATTAAATACGAAAAACATTTGTTTCCTAAATATAATATTAAATAGATTAATATTATATATATTTACACACAATAAGTTTTACAAATGTTAATATTCCATGTCATAACCAATTTTCCGGCAATATATTTTAGGTAAGCTTTCATAATCTATCCAAATAAAAAATTACTCCACCAAATCCGATTCTTTCATATTTGTTTTTACCAAAATACTTTTTTTTTATTAGTAACATGCCTTTTGAATTAAAAGTAAAGGTCATTAAAAAAAATAAGAATTAAGAAAATGAATTTAGGCTGAGCAACAGTAACAAACAGTGAAAACTCATTTTCTTTTAGGTTCATTGTATAGTTGTATAAATAGCAATTGCTTATATAGACATTATGCATCGCAGGGTTCAGTCTAGGACATTGTCTGTAGCTTAGTAAATTTCACCAAAAAATGTCTGTCGAAGAATCGTGGACGACTAGAATCATCACGGAGGAGGAAGCTGGCACTGCCCAATCCAAGAGTGGTTTCGATCTACTAACCGGGATTTACCACTCATTGCATCAGCTCGGAGAGAATTTCCAAATCCCCACCAGACACGACATAGACACTTCCACTTATGTGCTTTCCCAATTCCCTCATCCTGATCATGCTCAGACTAAAGTTGCCCTTATTGATTTGGCCACCAACCACCAAGTCAACTACTCACAGCTCCATCGATCCATCCGTGCCCTTGCATCAGGCTTGTACAATGGCCTAGGAGTCCGAAAAGGTGATGTGGTGTTTCTTCTGTCACAAAACTCAATCTTGTATCCGACTATATGTCTCGCTATATTTTCCATTGGAGCAATCCTGAGTCCTGCCAATCCCGTCAACACAAAATCAGAAATTTCTAAACAGATACAGGACTCGGGTGCTAAACTTGTTATATCAGCACCAGAGGAGCTGCATAAGTTGTTAGAAATTGGAGTGCCTACACTAGTCACAACTCGTGAGTCGAATGGCGATTCACTTTCTGTCGAAGAACTGATTGAATACAGTGATCCGCTCGAGTTACCACAGGTCGGTATAACTCAATCAGACACTGCAGCTATACTATACTCTTCAGGTACTACTGGCACAAGCAAAGGTGTGATATTAACGCATTCAAACTTTATAGCCGTTATGACACTCCTCAAATGGTCTGTCTTTGCAACTTCATCGCAAAATGACACTTTCTTGTGCTTCATCCCTATATTTCACATCTACGGCCTTGCATTTTTTGGGTTAGGATTATTTTGTGCAGGGATTACGACCGTTCTGATGCGAAGATTTGATTTTCAAGCAATGCTTGATGCTGTTCAAGCTTACAAAATTAATAACATACCTGCTGTCCCTCCAGTGATACTTGGGCTTGTGAAGAATGGCAGCAAAGTTAAGTGTGACCTGTCATCTTTAAGAAGGGTGGGATCTGGGGCTGCCCCGTTGAGCAAGGAATTGTCTGATGAGTTTAGGCGAAGGTTTCCGTGGGTAGAGCTAAGGCAAGGATATGGGCTTACAGAAAGCTGTGCTGCAGCAACGTTTTTCATCTCTGATGAGCAGGCTAAGAAACACCCAGCTTCTTGTGGACGGCTAGTGCCGACTTTCAGTGCTAAGATTGTGGATACTGAAACAGGATCAGCTTTGCCACCCGGTAGAAAAGGAGAGCTGTGGTTAAAGAGTCCTACTATAATGAAAGGGTACTTGGGAAATGAGGCTGCTACGGCTGCAACAATTGATCCAGATGGGTGGCTAAAAACTGGTGATATGGGTTATCTTGATGAAGATGGATTTCTTCATCTTGTTGATCGGATAAAGGAGCTGATCAAGCATAACGGGTATCAGGTATTTCAGCCTGCCTTTTCATCGATTCTCATCATGTTTCAGCGAAAAGCTTAGCTCTCCCAACAATCCAAAACCAAGCTCCTTTCTACATCAAATTCGGGGATTCGTTTAATCTGGTGCTAAATGCAGGTGGCTCCGGCAGAATTGGAAGCTATTCTTCTGGGTCATCCCCAAGTACTTGATGCAGCAGTTATACCGTAAGCTGTCTTTTCACGTCTCTCTCTTTACCTCTCTGAGATCTATCTAAATATATTAACACATTTTGCAGTGTGGAAGATGAAGAAGCTGGACAGATACCAATGGCATATGTGGTGAGAGCAGCTGGTTCGGAACTCACTGAAGAACAAGTCATTCAATTTGTTGCTAATCAGGTTGATCTGATAACTTCTTCCCCTTAACTTAAAGTAGACTCTAAGATTGCACTCTTCTGATCTTGTTGCATGAAAATCTTAGGTTGCCCCATACAAGAAAGTAAGAAGAGTGGGTTTCATCAGCGCCATTCCAAAGTCTGCTGCGGGCAAAATCTTGAGGAAGGAGCTTGTTTCACACAGCCAACAAATTACCTCGAAATTGTAACTTCCCTCTATTTCTTACTTGCTAGTGGGTCAAGAAATGAAGGAACATTCATCCCTCCTTATATAAATGGGCTGTCTGCCTATTTATTTTAACTGGAAAGACAGAGCAGGAACACCTCATAAAAGGTAATTAGAAGAAAATAGTTCTTGAAACTTTTTTTTTCCGGTCTTGTAATATGGTTTCTGGATGATTAGACATGTGTGTAAGGTAACATAGGACGCAGTGATGGTATCTGAAGATGAAATAAAAATGGTTTTGAAACCTGCGACCATCATCTTTTATTGTCAAATTACGAGTCATAATTCCAAGATTATATCCGCTACCCACCCGGACTTCACACTCTATTGAAGACAGCTTCCTGTTGTTCATCTCATAGTTTCCCCACGATAGAGGAAAATTTACGGCAAAACCCAAAGAGAAGATTACTGGAGGGACAACTTCTGATTCTCGATAAGAATGTCAGATATAGAAGAAAACGGAAGCAAGCTGGATGAAATTTTACAGAATTTTGAGTGCTTCTGGAGAGCCTTTAACATCGCCAACATGCAAACAAAACGCACGCAGTCAACATAAACTGCATATTCACTTGTCATCGGAAAGAAAAACAAAGCAAAGCAAAATATAGGTCTCAGAAATGCATCCCAAGAATCGGTTCTCTTCCAATAAAACATATGATATATTAAATCAAATTAAATAAAAACTAATTGTTTATTATATGATATCCAATGAAATTTATGGTGTGCTGGGAGATAATAATTCAATTGGGGTCTCTACATCCTGCACACCAATGAAATCAAGATTGTTAGGAGCAGGAACTGTCACTACTCTGATTTAATTGTTGCTAGATCTTTTGCTGGAGAAAAGAGTAAGAGGGAACTATATGGAGGGCAGGGAGGAGAGGAGGCTGGAGAGGCTAGAGATGAAAGTTTGAGAAAACCTGAACTTTTTATTTATATAGACTCTGTATAAAAGTAATTTTGCCAAACTTTCAGGTTATTTATATATTTCTTGTCGGTTCAGGCAAGGTAGGACAATAATCATAGCTTACTTGAACTCAACCTTTTCATTTCGGGTATTACACAAACTTGAATAAGTAATTCATTTCAGTCAATTTAAATCAGGTTGACTTTAAATTTGAGATTTTACAGGTTATAAATTTAAAAAATTAATCTAGTTTTAAGAGATTCATCCGGTTTCTTTTTTTAATTTATATTTTTTTAATTTTATTTTTTAATATTTATTTAATTGAGTCTCTATTTGCTTTCTATAAAATTTTATCCTTCAATTGAACTCTGTTATTTTTTTATTTTTTTTCTATTAAATTTATCATTAATTTTTAAAATAATTTGAATTATTTCATCATTTAACTTTTAATTATTAGATAATTAAGCTCTATATTTCTATCAAATTTACTTTGTAGATTATTATTATTTGTTTTTTAAAGTCCGACAGTGAGTATTATAACCAACAGCAACTGCCAACGGGAATGCGCGGATAACCTGCTAGCTGCTAATTAATGCATATTTATTGCACGCCACCCCCTTTTACTCTCCCCCCATGTTAATTGTCAATTGTCAATCCTTGATTAATCAACCCACTGGCCATAATCTAATTGCGGAAACCAAGTGGTCGTGTTTATTGATTAACTTGATTTCCTTCTTAAACTCCTCTGTTTCCATACAAATCTGTTTAATTAGGGCTACTAAAATAATCCAGTGAGTAAAATTAATTAAAAGATTAATTTAATGCAAATAAAAAGGAGGCAGAATAAGGAAATCAGAGAAATGACACGTAACTTAATTGGATTGAAGTTGAAGAGGAAATCTGGGGCGTTTGTAGATCAGATCGAGGATGTATGTGGATCTGATCGGAGGAAATGTAGGGTAACGACGACGATGGATTAGACGGCGTTGATTCTTTGAAATGAAAAATCGAACACTGTAACTAGCTGTATCTTTTTTATAGCGAAAATTAAGACGAGGAAAAAGAGTAAAGAAGAATAAAAATTTATCCCCGCGCGTGACGAATTAAGTCATCAAACAATCTTTTAATTATTTCAGTTAAATTCTTGATATTTCAAATTTCTTAATTGAGTTTTTGGTCTAAACTCTTCACAAAGTTTTTCGTTAAATTCCCTATAAAAGGAGGAGTTTTTTCTACACATATATGTATTATTTGGACGAATTCGTTAGCAAGTAGACATAGAAATCAATTGGAAATTAATCTCTAAAAATCATACCCTAAAATCATTCATATCAAGAATCCCTAATACTTGTTTCAATTGTTGTGGATGACTTACACACAATACACTGTGCGGTAATGGCTTATTTTTTTTCCAATCCAAAAATAAAAAAATTATGTAATTAGTTAAATAACTCTTGCTTTTTATATTGATCTCCACGTGTAATTACGGTTTAAATCTTAATTTTTTAAAAGTTAAAATATTTATTTTATATGTAAAAAATAATCTCAAAACAATTTTAACTAAAAATATATTTTTTTTTAATTTTTTTTTTTATCTCCACACTCAAAACTCTACCAAACCAATTCTATCTCCCTGGTTGTGCGTTGAACAAGCATTCTCTAACATCCAATCTGCTATTGGAGATCAGGAACATTCGAGAGCACCTTCAGCCAGCCATTGTTGACAAATGTCGCCATAATAAACAACGAATTATACAGTACCTAATCTATTTGTGCATTTCAAATGCACAAGTGCTTGGAAATTGCGGTTCATTCACAGTACTTGCTTGATAGTCAGAAATATTTGACGATAGCCCATTTCCATTTTGGTCGAGGATATGATCATGGCTAGGTAGCATGCAATGCAAATGGACAATCCTGGACTGCGAGTTGGTACTGGGTGTTTGTGGCCGGTGATTTTCCGGGTATTCTGAGAGTAGAGTACTATGGGATTGAGAAGTATAATGGGAGCTAGATACATGTGATTTGACAACAATTTATTCACATTAATTTATGGATTATTTTGTAGAAAGACATGAGAAGAATGCCTACTAATTTTTTTTTTAGTTTAACGTGAGTGTCCGGGCCAGCTTGCGCGTACCTCGACTAATCCCATGGGCCCTGAAGTTAACGACCATGAATGCCTACTAATTTTGATGGCATAAATAGTGTTTGTGGCCTGTGATTTTCCAGGTACTCTGGAGAGTGAGTATGGAATTGAGAAGTACATTGGGAGCTTAAATATATTACAACATTTTATTCACATTAATTTATTCGCTATTTTTTTTTTTTTAGTTTAACGTGGGTGTCCAAGCCAGCTTGCGCACACCTCGACTAATCCCACGGGTCCTGAAGTTAACGACCATGTAAGCCTCCAGTGGCCATCATATGAGCAACCACATGGCTCAAACCTAAGACCACAGAGGAGCAAACCTCTTGATCTCAAACTCTTACCACTGGACCACCACCTAGATGGTTAATTTATTAGCTAATTTTTTTTTTTTTTAGTTTAATGTGGGTGTCCGGGCCAGCTTGCGCGCACCTCGACTAATCCCACGGGCCCTGAAGTTAACGACCATGTAAGCCTCCAGTGGCTATCATATGAGCAACCATAAGGCTCGAACCTGAGACCACAGAGGGAGCAAACCTCTTGGTCCCAAGATCTTACCACGGGACCACCACCTAGATGATTAATTTATTCGCTAATTTTGATAGCATAGATGGTGCTCTCATCAACGAGCGCACCAAAGTTAAAAACTATTGGCTTGTTGAAGAAAAATTGTGGAAGAAAAAGGAGAGAATATGTGTCATGGTACAACCACGTACTCTAGGGATTAATTGAAGTAGTATGATTAATTGAAGTAGTATAGATAGTAATTTGGAATAGAAGATCCCCAATAACAGAAAATAATAATAGTAATAATAATAAATTAAATGTACTTGCGCATTCTCACGTAGACTTAATAAAGCTTGGGACCAAGAGGTTTGTTCCCTCTGTGGTCTCAGATTCGAGCCCTGTGGTTGCTCATATGATGGCCACTGGAGGCTTACATGGTCGTTAACTTCAGGACCCGTGGGATTAGTCGAGGTACGCGCAAGCTGGCCCGGACACCACGTTAAACTAAAAAAAAATAAAGCATGCCGTCAAAGGAAGTGATAATCTGTGCATGCATGGAACTGAATTCAATTTGTGCAAGAATAGAAGACTGCTCAGTATGTCAACCACGCAGATGGCGTCACACTCTGCTAGCAGCGATGCAAGGACGGTGTGCTTCCATACACCAGAATTAACAGGCACCAAGATTTTAATTTGAAGTACATAAGTCAGACATTCGAACACGGTTTTTGAGGACAGATCTATTTAGATTCAATGATGGAAATTGTTGGGGAAATAAATTTAATTCCAAGTGTAACAGAAATAATTAAGAAATATTGACTGATCAACAACCCAGTTTGTCGTGCAAGCTTATATATATAGCCCATTGTTAGCATACACGCGGAGTAGACAGATATCTGTGTGCATAAATCACTACCGTTAGCGGATAAACTTGTGCTTAAGGAGACAATCGTTGGACAGCTACCAGTACATGGGAAATTAATACGTGAATTCAAGAGTGGAGTTCAAATTAATATATATTAACAGAATGATAAAGAGGACGTGGGAAATGCATGCTCCTGCTCCCATTGCCCAAGTCAAATATTACGAGATACTTCTAAGTCAAAAAAGATAAAGCTTGCATTCTATTGCATATAGACAGAAACAGACAGTCCTCCGCAGGACCGCCACCCCACCACCAACACCCCCCCTTTAGTACTCAAGATCATTAACTAACATATGAGAGCTGGCACTAGAAATATTTTAAGAAACTTTTCAAAAACCATGTCTCGTCACCTTTACAATTAATTCAAAAATCTTGCCTTGTTATCGTTACAATGCCTATATATAGGGTTACCACTTCAAGCATTTCCAGCCAACAAAGCATACTTGTTCCTCATACAGTGAGTGACACGCATATTAAACATATACATTGAGCCGTACGTACTTGAGAGAATAATCTGGAAATGGCAAGTCCAAGACTGTTAGGGACTGCTTTCCTGGTCTTGCTTATTGTAGACATCGCCTTTGCTGCTAGGACACTACAGGCAATCAGTGGAGGAGGAGGTGGAGGTGGAGGGAAGGGCGGAGGTGGTGGTGGTGGTTCTGGATCAGGACATGGGTCAGGTTATGGTTCTGGGTCTGGATACGGGGCTGGTAAAGGATATGGTGCTGGTGGTCGAGGAGGAGGTGGAGGTGGAGGAGGAGGTGGAGGCGGCGGCGGCGGAGGCGGCGGTAGCGGAGGTGGGTCAGGTTCTGGCTATGGGTCCGGTAGCGGCTCAGGCTATGGTTCTGGTGGTGGGATAGGTGCTGGAGAAGGTGGAGGTGGTGGCGGAGGCAGTGGAGGTGGTGGTGGTGGAGGTCACGGCGGTGGATACGGAAGTGGGTCTGGCTATGGAAGCGGGTCAGGCTATGGAAGTGGAAGTGGCAGTGGCAGTGGCGGGAATGGAAGAGGTGGAGGAGGAGGAGGAGGAGGTGGTGGTGGGGGTGGAGGCGGAGGTGGTGGAGGTCACGGCAGTGGATCCGGAAGTGGGTCGGGAAGTGGAAGTGGAAGTGGAAGTGGGAGTGGGAGTGGGAATGGAGGTGGGGGAGGAGGAGGTGGTGGGGGTGGGGGTGGGGGTGGAGGAGGAGGATCTGGCTCTGGCTCTGGCTCTGGCTCTGGTAGCGGGTCAGGTTATGGCTCTGGGTATGGAGGAGGGAAAGGCAAAAGCTTGCCGTGAACACGAAGGTTACCTTTTCTTTTATATAACACCATTCACAGTCGTATTCCAAAATAAAATTGCAGGAGCTCTCCCACATGCATGAACATAGCATGTTGGCGAGTGATTGCAACTGTGCATGCGTGTATCGCTATCAATAAAGTCACCTTTTCAAATGCTATAAATAAAAGAAAACATTTTAATTACCCTGTATATTTTATAGATAATCTCTCTGCAAACCCTAATCAAAAGTGAATGTTTCGTTTCCATAAGAACGGGATTTCATCACAAAAAAGGACTTCAAATAAAATTAAAAGAAATGAGCTTGAACTTTCGACAACTGAAAATTTCCTCCCCGGTCCCAAGAACGGCAGTGTTCAATTCGCGTGCAGTAAAAAAGCAACGTCACAAGTGAAAATAGTGAACCTCAATACATGACTGCCAAGAAAGATTTCCTAAGTAAATTTCTGACCTCGTTAATGATCCATCACCGAAGGCGGCCAAAAGGCCATTGGAAGCTGCAAAGCGAGTGTTACAACCAATGAATCACCAGTAGGTACGCTCAATAAATATTCTGAAACGTCCTATTGGAGTTTCATAAAATGGTCATCTTAGAATAAGAAATGCCTGACAAATAATACAGAATCAGAAAAGCCTACCAAGTGATATAGAATCAATCACATCCTGTGTCAGCATTCGATTCTTACGTTCTTCAGACAAGCTATATATTATTTCCTCCACTGCTGAGTTTATTGCTAAAAATTTAGTAAGAAAGAGATTACAAAATTTGAAATGTCAAGATGCTGGTGAAATTTGGGGTTAACTAGACCCGATTGAGAAGGAAATATTTCGGCAAATTCCATTTTAACCATGGCAAAGTATCCTTTGAAAGGATAGCTCTGACTTAAAACATGTATTGATTTAAAAGTCAGTAACCGTATCAAGAAGATAAACATGGCTACATCTAATATTATGACAAGCCAACAACTGTTTCCAGAAACAGAAGTTGTACCGTGTGAAGAGTTTCCTGTACAAACCTCTCTATAACGAAGAATTTTCTTCTTTCTCCTTCCATCACAGTTTTTGCATACCAAATTCCAGAAACACCAACTAGATTAGGCAATTGCAAGGTCCACGGAGGAATTTGCAGCAAAAATAGTTAAGAATGGTCAAAGGCTCATCTGTCTCCCTCTCGGAAGCATATATAGGATACTTTCCGCATTATCATGTCCTCAGCTGCATGGATGGCCCTCTGTGATCCTGTGATTGTGATTTTCCTGCCAAAGAGTTCAGAAAAGAACTGAATTAAAACCCTCGTCACTTCAAAACACATTTTTAGCGCTAAACTGATTGAGATTGACTCAAAATGGTTTCCCATACCCCTCATTTGTTCCAGACATGAAACCACCTCTGTCTGATATTTTTATCCTGGCTCCACTATTCTGCCAAAACAGAGTGCTCTTCATAAAACAAAAAATGATAACGATAATACAGAATAATATGGATCATTTGTTGTATAAAAACCTGGATAATTTCCATTATATTTCTTCCTCCACGACCAACAACCAATCCAATATATTCGTCAGCAACACCAATCGTCACAGAGTTAGTACGATCCTCCTGGAAAACATCAGAAGGCCTTCTTTCAATCACAAACAACATGCTCTTTAATTATACTTGATAGCATACAAATGTTTTCAGAACAGCAACAAAACATGAAGAGATATTGTTGATAGAATTCGCAATGCTGGATATTAGAATACCCATTTTAGGATTGGTATCAAACTACCAAATGTAACCCTTTAGCAACCTAAGAGATACATATATAAGGGACTCAAGCTCTGGTATGTGTTTGCCACATAGACAGACAATGCATTCGATTAAAGGGGAACTCTTTAATGTATTAACTAAAAAGGCCAAAAATTAATATGACATGATGCTCGCATAGTACCTGGAGGAGCTGGTTGCCTATATGGAGAATAATCTTGATTGATTAACCAAGAAGGTTAATAAATACGCACATATTGTAAAATGACAAAAAAAGTTAAGATCAACTAGCACAAAGAAAATTAATTAGGCCATTATACACCTATATAATTATAACCGATCAATATAAGACCGCCTGCAGACCTGTTGCCCAAATTTCCAGTGTCTGCGAATGAGTCTCCGAAGACAAAAGGCTTTGGCTTTTTGTTGTCTTCATATCCTGCAATTCATAGGTTTAATCTTCGTTTTAATTATTTAAGGACTAGCAGAGCAGAGAATTAATGTTGAGATAAGAAAAAATAACCTCGAATAAATTGTGCAAATATAAAGCAGGGAAAGTAGCAGCAGAAGAGCAAAACTTTTCCTTGGAACTAGAGAATTTTGTAGACGGGGTGAAGTTTTTGGAGAAAGACATGTTCGGTTTTTACAGCTATGGTTTTATTCATGGTTATACGGCTCTTTGACAGAAATTCCTACAGTTTTTGATGCGTGGTTTTTAATTTGCTAGTTTTGGTGAGTTGCATGATAACATCCGTTGTTCCAACAGCTGACAGATCCTCAGGAGGAACCCCTTCCATCCGAACTTGTGCTGCTTTCAGGCGTACGATTTTACAGGGACAGCTCCTCCAAGATAAGGTTACTATCTCCGAGTAAATACGAGGTGTTCTACTCGATACGACGAGTCTATGTATTTTCAAACCATTTTTAAACTGCCAACACAATTTTGTGATTTTGTCTATTTTCCTCTTCTTATATCGTTAGTTTGGCTCAACATTCTCTTAAAAAAACCAAAGAAACGAAGGTTGTGTTAGCATAGGACGCAGTGAAGGTATCTGAAGATGAAGTAAAAATGCTTTTGAAACCTGCGACCATCATCTTTTATTGTCAAATTGCGAGTCAGATTCCTGTTGTTCATCTCATAGTTTCCCACAATAGAGGAAAATATACTGCAAGATCAAAGACCCTCCAATGAGAAGATTACTGGAGGGATAGAAGATGGCGACTTCTGATTCTCAATAAGAACGTCAGATGTAGAAGAAAACGGAAGCAAGTTGGATGAGATTTTGCAGAATTTTGAGCCCTTCTGGAGAGCCTTTAACATCATCAACCTGCAAGCAAAAGGCATGCAGTCAACGTAAACTGCATATTTACAAGGAACTATATGTCATCGGAAAGAAAAACAAGGCAAAATATTGGTCTCAGAAATGCATCCCAAGAATCGGTTCTCTTCCAATAAAATATATGATATCGTAAATAAAAATAAAATAAAAACTAATTGTTTATTATATGATATCCAATGAAATTTATGGTGTGCGGAAAGAATAATTCAATTGTACAGAACAAATAAAATCAATGTCATGAATGGGGAGGGGAAAAATCAAACAATTACCCATTTCACAGAGAAAAACAACAGCGTGACTTCACAGACTACAAGCTGTACCCGTTTCTAACTTAAACCTCCCAAATAAACTCTAAAAATGGCCAAGGGATAGCAAAGCCTGCAAGCACACATTGACCAGATACACACAAGGGGCAGCATAAGATAATAGCATTCCTATTAGCTTGAGATGGCTTCGGCTGCCAACATTTTGGCACAATTTTGAGGCAATGGCTTCAAGCGGTTCTGTGATATGCCACTTTAGCCAGCTATCCATCGCCAGACACCACCAGAACCTTGTCTTTGAGCTGCACTACGCTCTATCTCCTGATCCAGTGCAGACTTCTGTCTTCTAAGTAGTTGTACTTCATTCTCTATGGACTGCAATGATTCCATCATCTTCTGTAACTCGGCAATTTGTGCCTGGAAATCCCAGTAAACCCAAGTGAACCAAATTTAGGAAACAGGAAATCAAGGTCACACAGAAAACCAAAAGAGAGATATAAATGTTAGCCAAACGGGGGAAAATAGGATAGAGAGTAATGGGATGTGAGAAAGAGGAGCACCTCAAGTTTAAAGCATCTTGATCTCTCAGCAACTAGTTGACCTTGGACAGAATGGAGTTCCTGGAAAAACAATGAGCGAGAAAAATGATATTAAAACTATATATTACCATTTAATGAAAGAATGTGTTCTCTCGTAAGAGAATATATTTCTCAAGTACATACCTTGGAGAGTTCTGCATGAGTACCATTAACTTCATCAATCTTTTCTGTAACCCTATAATTTTCTGCTCTGACTTCTGCGAGGGACAATTCCAGCACCTTTTTCTCTTCTTTCAGTGCATCAATTTCAAATGCTAAATCTTGTTCAGTAGAATTCTTTCCAGTTCCATTAGAGTTCAGATTTAATTTGGAGAAATCTAACTTCTCGGATTTGGCCAAGGCATATGCAGCAGTAACAGAAGCTGCAGCTGCAGCTGCTGCTGGTGACTGAAAAATCTTTGGACGCAATGCATCTCTTGGTTTAAGTCTCATAACAAAAACCTAGAAAATAGAGGCCATTCAAGGAAACAGGGTTGAATTAAGAAAGATGGTGCATATAGGCACTAAATCAGCGCAAATGTTACTAGAGCACGTACCTCATTGTTGTATTTCCCATTATAGCCACCAAAGGCAACCAAATGCCTCTCTCCATTAATTAATACTGAGCAAACACTAAGTCCCTGCTTTTGAGATTATAATTAGAAAATTTCGCAAGCATGGAAGTAACTTCTCCATCAATTCAGCCAAAACTAAAACTAGGATAAACCATTAAAGTTGACTAAGCTATCTTAGACACATAATAAGCATACGAGTTCTGCAACCATTTTATCATATTCCACCAAAGCTTTTGCATTTCCCCAACTAAGAATTTTCAATACAAGTTAAATCTTCCATCAAAATCAGTACAAGCATGGAATCCATAAACAGAAAATACTGTAGTCTAAAACCTACACTCAGGTGGTGAATTAATGGCTGAAACAGGGAGTTCTTCAAATTCACGCTAGCTTACAGCCATGCAATATTAAAGGAGATCCCTAATGATAAGTCCCATGTTTCAAGTTGATTTTGATAATTTTCAGTTCTTTTCAAATTAGTCATCTTTGACCAATGAAATTGATATCCATAATCTAGTTTTTCTGAAAAATGCAGATGTGCTTGCAATGTGTTGCTTCCTGTCCAAAAGTTCTGTCAATAAAATAAATGGCTAAAATTACAGAGTTCAACTTGAGAAAGGCACAAAGTACTCACCTCGCTAGCAAGTGGATCTCTTTCCTTTACACTAGCCAATGCTGACCAAGCAAGCTTAGACATATTTAACACAAGGGTCTCTGGGCAACCTGTAAGTCATCAACAATTGAAGTCATGATTTTTAGAGAATAGTGCTAAGCAAATCCAATGATTGGAATTAGACGAAGAAAAGTTACTACTCACCATTTTTGTTATCTCCACCACCAACAATATACCAGTTCTCACCAATGGTTACACCAGAATGACCAGCCCTAGGAGTCACCAAATCACCTTGAACTTCGGGCTGGGACCACTCCATCTAGAGTAAAGGAAGACTTTGTCATTGTTAAAAAGAGATGGACATCTAGATGTACGAAAATCTGAGAAAATACAAAATCTGTCTATATATTCTATATAATGATATATCGGAGTAGTTACTGCTCAGTCAAAATAATTCCTTATGTGCATACAAAAATCCCATCCAATAAAATGCAAAATAAGCATGTCTTGGTTAGTCCAGAAGCAACCACTGGAATGCTATCAATGAATAGGCAAGCCAATGCAAACACTTGCAGCATGCTTCTTCTGTTTAAAAGTGTCTCATGGGCTAAATGTTTCATTAAGAAATATTATCATTCATAAAATGCAATGCAACACCATGCTACATATCTTATCTGATGCCTTAGCAATCCATTTTTCAACACATTAAATTATATGCTATTTCTCAATAACAAAATTAAACATGATAACATTTACTTCACATTCCACATGTCAATTTAAACCCCACATCCCCTACATACATCTCATCCCAAAAGATAAATAAATGGCAGCACTTACAGTCTGCAAGTCGAGTACATGGAGATCATTGAAGAAGATTGAATGAGAACAGCCACCAAAGATTAGAAGATAGCGGTCCCCATTTATTGCAGCTGTGTGATCAAATCTGGGAGCTGGAGGTGTCTGCCTATCAAGACACAAGAAAATGATGCAGAAGACTTCTGAAAATTTGCAAGCAGCTGGATCTAAAAGTTGAATAGATGCTTACTTTGTCACTACCACATCCCAAGTCATTGTTTCCAAGTCAAGGGCATAAACATTATTCAGCAATTTCCTGTTCCTATCCTCTCCACCAAAAATTATCAGTCTAGAACCAACTAGTGTAACCGAATGCCCCCCTCGGGACACCTGAAATACACTCCAGAAATTTACCAACCAAATTTCCAAAAACAAATGCTGCATTTTTTGCTTCGTAGAATGCATAACAACTTAAAAACAAATCAAAAGGGAAAAGCATTTCAATGGGCAAGCCTGAAGACAGAATAAAAAACGAGCAGTTAATAAAGTCAGTTACCGGAGCTTCTCCTGAAGTCTCGATAACACCACAAGCATGTGTTTCTAGATCAAGGAACCTCACTACAAGAAATCAACACAAGAGCAAAAGATTCTTCTCAATAGACATTTACAAGCATCGTCAGCTGATTTAGGAAACCATCTAAGCCCGTCACTTAAAAAAAATAAAAATACAGCAAGCAAACCTATCATGCTATCAGAATTCGCCTTCGAATGCCCACCAAGGAGAAGAAGTTTGTTTCCCCACTTAACCTAACAAAACAATCAATAAACAATCTGAATGCATAACACAAATCATGTCGAAATACTACACTAGTGAATCCAATGCCTTACCATACTATGATCTGAAGTAGCTGGAAGAACTTCCGGTGCACCATTCTCTTCACCTTTTCCACCATCTACTTTACTTTTGAACTTTAAACTAGACCACATCAAACCTCTAAAATCAAAAACCTGCAAAAACAGTCCAATCCAACATCACTTAAGCACATAACCATCATCGGACTTTCCACAATAAGCAAACGACACCAGCAACATCATATACCTGGACATCAGGCAAATACCGCCCGGTACGACTCCCGCCAGCTATATATAATTTCCCATCATCATCAGCAACTGCTGCAGCATGCTAAAAGAAATGACAACACAAAGTCACATTATCGTCATACAAATCAACATTTAGGGTTTTAAAAGCTGTAACAAACATCACCTTGTAGCGAGCTGATGGTCTTGCGCCGGAGACAGGGATTGGTACCCACCGGTCATAAGCTAATTGCGAAAACCAATTGGCCGCGTTCATTTCCTTCTCAATCTCCTCTGTTCCCATACAAATCTGTTTAAGGTTACTAAGTTAATCCACTGATTAAATTAATTAAGTGATTGCACATAAAACGGCAGCAGATTAAGGAAATCAGAGAAATGAAATGTGCCTGAATTGGATTGCAATAGACGAGGAAATCACGGGCGCTGGTAGATCAGATCGAGGAATTTTGTGGATCTGATCGGAGGAAATGAGAGATGATGATGATGGATTGGACGGTGTTGATTCTTCGAGTTATGGAATGAAGAATCGAACACCAACAGGCAATCGTAGAGATCGCTTGCAGTTCGTGAGAGTGTGCTGTGGCCTGTGGAGACAAGAGAGACCGTACGGTACCGTAAAACGCTGAGAGTCGTCTGTGATGGGATTTTATAGTCTACTACTACAGTACTAGCTAGCTGTACCTTGTTTATAGAGAAAAGACAAGAAAAAAAAATAAAGAAGAATCAAAATTTATCCCCATGACAAATTAAGTCATCAAACAATTTTTTATTTTAGCTAAATCCTTGATATTTTCAAATTTCTTAATTAAGTTTTTTGTCTAAACACTTCACAAAGTTTAGTCAAATTCCCTGTAAAAGGAAACATTCGTTTACACTTAAATGTATTTTTGAACGAATTCGGTAGTAATTTCTAAAATCTTTCATATCCAGAATTCTTATATTTTTGTTTATAAAAATATAACACAATAAATTAAAAATTTCAGCAAAATAATATTATTTCAATTTTTTTTTTATTAAAATAGCACACTTTCACCTTTAGAATTAACGATATTTAGTAAATTCTCATTGCTAGTCCTCTAATTTAATTGGTCAACTAATTAATCCAATTATATGAACCGATGGATAATTTCATATAAAAATTATAAATTTATAAATTTATTCTTTCAAATATGTTTTATAAATTAAAATATATATTTTTGTTCAACTTGTAAATTCTAAAATAAACTTCAATTAAAATCTAAAAAAATTATTGTTCACATAATAGTTGTTTTCTGTTTTTTAATATTAACCAATTAGTTAGTTTAATTATGAACCGATTAACTGATTCATTTTGGATTTAATTGATATTATGGTTATTAACCATGATATTAATTAAAATTTTATCATGATTATCAATTATAATATTTAATTAATATCGTAGTTTAAAACAATAATATTTAATTAAATATTATGGTTTAAAATTATAATATTTAAAAATATATTATTCTACAAAAAAAAAAAAATTGGCTGCTACGTTAATTTGCTATTTTTTTAATGCTAATTGCCTGTACGAATTCCTAGTGCTTGTTTCAATTGTTGTGGATGACCTGCACGCCGTGGATGCTGCTTACCTTAGAAGTTATGGCCCAGAAGCTATCATGGCTGATCCAGCCATGGCTCAGCCTGGCTTCAAGTGTTCAGCTGGCTGGACACTTGTTCTAGCAAGCCCATAGACGACCAGCAGTCCAGTCCGTCATGTTTTCATGTTGGATTTTGTTCAGGGACAGTATTTTTCTTTTAATTAATGTTACTAACTCGCAAATTAAAAAATATTAATTTAAAATAAAATAAAATTTAAATTTTTTTAAAAAATACTCTTAAAACCAAAAAAATAAACAAGACTTAAAAAATATTGGCTCGTACACACTTATATATAGTCAGCAATTGACAATAGCCCATTTGGTCTGGTCAAGGATACGACGGCTAAGTAGAAGAAAGTAAGGTGCCAGTTGTCAGTGTGAGCGTACGTCTAAAGAAAGAAGACAGACCCCTCTGACATTCTTTAGTGGTATTTGCGGCCTCGGATTTTGACGGTGTCCTCAAGAGTAAAATATGGGGTTGGGTAAGCTTACAAGGTGCTCTCCCCCCTTCAAGCTAATGAGTTATTTCATATACGAAAAACTCTTGAGAAATTTGATGGCACATATCGCATATGGTACCCTCGTGTGAATAGAGGAGGCACCGAAGCTCAAGGCTATTGGCGTTTGATAATCTCATGTGTTGTTCAAGAAAGATCGTGGAAAAAAGGGACATGCAGGCGTATTGCAAGACACAGCCATATTATATATATATATATATATATATATATATATATATATATATATATATATATATATATACCAGTGATTAATTAGAAATATAGCCTATGATCAATAAATTACACCAATGTATTTACAACATCTTATTGAAATGAATTATATAATGAGCTACAACTATCAAAATCGATCTAGCCATAGTTTGCTTTTAAATTATCTAGAGAGTTGACGAAATGAAACTTGGATAATCTAATCTACTAAAAAATTCAAATTAATGAAACTTGGTTAATATTTATCATTTAATATTTTTATATCCAAAGTAGGTTTGTTTTATATTCTAAAAAATAATTATTTAAAGCAACATTAATTGTTTTATTAAAAAATTTCACGTCAACTTACCAACTTCAAATCGACTCGCTCGATCCATTCACAATGCCTTTAGATTAGTTCGGGTCTCAAAACTACGAATGGAACTTATGCTAATCTGTAAAAGTCCAACGTGCAAGAAGATTAGAAGGTTTGAGGAACAACCATGCATATATATGTAGGACTTTACATTCAAATACCAGTGGCAGAAAGACGACTACGTACACTCTACACAGACGCTTAAATGTTACCGAAACAACTGTCTGCATAAATCGCTACTGGTAGTTTATACACATATGCTCAGGGAGGCAGGAAAAACAAATCACCAAACATGTGCTAGCGTAAGAAAATTCCACGCACGCCGTCGACAAAGTGGACTAATTCAATTATGAAACAAATTAAGTGGGAGAGGCATGCCATTGGTCCCATATTAATTACAAGACAAATCAAGTTAAAATGTGGAGGTAAGGCCTTTATATATATTCCATGCAGAAATTGCATGACGACAGAGACGGACAGTCCACCATAATCGATAAAACCACCACCGTCGCGCTTCTACCAGGCCACCACTATAGTAAAAACGTACCCGTAAAGCATGTTCCTTTCTATACATCATCATGTAGACTAGTAGTGATAGAAGGTAGTACAGATTTAAGAACTTATTTTTTAAAACCCTGTCTTGTCATTTTACAATGCCTATATAAAGGGTTACCACCTTCAGCATTTTCAGTCAACCAGGCATTGGTTTCTTATATAGCAAGTGACACAAACAGAATTACAGGAGCACGCAATTTTCTTCACTAGCAAGTTTAGAAATGGCAAGTTCAAGAGTGATAGGTGCTGCATTCTTGATCTTGCTTATTCTAGACCTCACTTTTGCTGCCAGGTTACCAAAGGCAATGAGTAAAGGAGGTGGTGGGGGTGGAGGCGGTGGTGGTGGCGGTGGCTCAACGACGGGGCTTGGTTCGGGTTCTAGTTCAGGATATGGATCAGGGGGTGGTGAGGGATATGGTGGTGGGAGTGGAGGAAGCGGAGGAGGAGGTGGAGGTGGAGGAGGTGGTGGTAGTGGTAGTGGGTCAGGTAGTGGCTATGGGTATGGGTATGGCAGTGGCTCAGGCAATGGGTCTAGTGGTGGGGGAGGAGGAGGGGGGGGTGGAGGTGGGGGGGGAGGTGGGTCAGGTAGTGGATATGGCTATGGGTATGGGTATGGGTATGGCAGTGGCTCAGGTTCTGGGTCTGGAAGTGGAGGAGGTGGAGGTGGTGGTGGTGGAGGAGGTGGAGGCTCTGGGTCAGGCTATGGAAGTGGAAGTGGGTCAGGGTATGGAAGTGGCAGTGGCAGTGGCGGTGGCGGTGGAGGAGGTGGTGGTGGTGGTGGTGGAGGAGGAGGAGCAAGCTCTGGTTCTGGCTATGGTAGCGGGTCAGGTTATGGAGAGGGCTACGGGTCAGGTGGGGGCAGTAATGGTTTGCCATGAACATGAAATTAATTATATTTTTTTATTATGTATAAAAGTACCATTCTATCCGTCAATTGTATGTTGAATAAAATTGCAGCAGCTTCACCAATGCATAATGGTCAGCTGCAACCTGCATGCATACAAGTTGAAGCACCATCATTGTTATTAGGTTTGCACATTACATGAATAAAAGAATACCATTTATTCTCAAATTTAATATTTTATCCATCTCCCACCCTAATTTGAATAAATACGTACAATGATTTATTAAAATTAAAGCCTCTCCATGAAATGAAAAATTCAAAAAACCTTTGTAAAAGAAAATTAAGACAATAATATATAGATTTGCTCTGTTAGAGTCTCTACATCCTGCACAACAATGAATTCAAGATTGTCAGGAGCAGGATCTGTCACTACTTTGATTTAATTGTTGCTAGATCTATTGCTGCTATTGCTGGAGAAAAGAGTGAGAGGGAGCCCTATGGAGGGTAGAGACGAGAGGAGGCTGGAGAGGCTAGAGATGAAAGTTTGAGAAAACCTAAATTTTTTAATTTATATAGGCTTGGTATAAAAGTAATTTTCCCAAACTTTAAGGATATCTATAAAATTTGGAGAATAGGACAATAACCATACCATGCTTGAACTCAACCTTTTGACTTCGAGTATTACCCAAACTTAAATGAGCAAGAATATTTTATATTCATTTAGGTTAATTTGAATCGGGTTGAGAAGATTTTATAGGTTATAAATTTAAAAGATTTAAGGCTATTTATACAATTCGAGTCGGGTTTCGAAGAATAGAGTAATAACCATACCCTACTTGAACTCAATCTTTTGACTTCGTATTACCCAAACTTAAATGTTCAAGAACATTTCCTATCCATTTGGTTCAATTTGAATCGGGCCAAGTCTAGGTCTGAAATTTTATAGATTATAAATTTGAAAGATTAACCTAGATAAAAAATATTCATCCAAGTTTGTTTTTTAAGCTCATGTTTTTTTAATTTTATCCTTTAACATTTATTTAATCGGATATTGAGCTCCATTATTTTTTATTTGTTTTTTATTGGATTTTTCATTAATTTTTAAAATAATCTAGGTTATCTCACCCTTTAATTTTTAATTATCGGATAATTATATTTTATAATTTAATTTAATTTAAATTTTTAATTATATATATTTTTAATTTTATCCTTTAATATTTTTTATTTAAAAAAATAAAAATAAAAGTGAGTAGTATAACCGCCAGCGACTGCCAACGGGAATGCGCGCGGATAACCTGCTAGTTGCTAGTGCATATTTATTGTACGCCACCGTATTACTCTCCTCCCCGTGTCAATTGTCAATCCTTGATTAATCAACCCTCTGGTCATAATCTAATTGCGGAAACCAATTGGTCGTGTCCATTTCCTTCTTAAACTCTTCTGTTTCCATACAAATCTGTTTAATTAGGGCTACTAAAATAATCCAGTGAGTAAAATTAATTAAAAGATTAATTTAATGCAAATAAAAAGAAGGCAGATTAAGGAAATCAGAGAAATGATATGTAACTTAATTGGATTGAAGTTGAAGAGGAAATCTGGGGCGTTTGTAGATCAGATCGAGGATGTATGTTGATCTGATCGGAGGAAATGTAGGGTAACGACGACGACGGATTAGACGGTGTTGATTCTTTAAAAAGAAAAATCAAAGACTAAAAGCTAGCTGTATCTTTTTTATAGCGAAAATTAAGACGAGGAAAAAGAGTAAAGAAGAATAAAAATTTATCCCTGTGAAAAATTAATTCATCAAACAATTTTTTAATTATTTCAGTTAAATTCTTGATATTTCAAATTTCTTAATTGAGTTTTTGGTCTAAACTCTTCACAAAGTTTTTCGTTAAATTCCCTATAAAAAGAGGAGTTTTTTCTACACATATATGTATTATGTATTATTTGCACATATAAAACTTTCATAACAGTTTTAACTAAAAATATATTTTTTAAATTTTTTTTTTTTATCTTCACAATCAAAACTCTACCAAACCAATTCTATCTCCCTGGTACGTAGTGCGTTCAACAAGCATTCTCTAACATCCAATCTGCTATTGGAGAGGAAGATTCGAGAGCACCTTCAGCCAGCCATTGTTGACAAATGTCGCCGTAATAAACAACGAATTATGCACCTAATCTATTTGTGCATCTGAAACGCACAAGTACTGCTTGGAAGTTGCGGTTCATTCACAGTACTTGCTTGATAGTCAGAAATTGACGACAGCCCATTTCCATTTTGGTCGAGGATATGATGATGGCTAGGTAGCATGCTATGCAAATGCACAATCTTGGACTGTGAGTTAGTGGGTGTTCGTGGCCTGTGATTTTCCGGGTATTCTGGAGAGTAGAGTATGGGATTGAGAAGTACATAATTGGGAGCTAGGTACGTGTGATCTGATGACAGCAATTTAGTCACATTAATTTATGCCTTAATTTATAGGAAAACATGAGAAGAACGCTACTAATCTTGATATATAGCATAGATATATAGTGCTCTCATCAACAAGCGCAACAAAGTTAAGAACTACTGGCTTGTTCAAGAAAAATTGTGGAAGAAAAAGAGAGGATATGTTTCATGGCACAATTCCACTCTAGGAAGTAGTAAAGATAGTGCAGAATAGCAGATCCCCAATAACAAAATAATAATAATGATAATAAATTAATTAAATGTACTTGCACTCTCACGTAGACTTATTAAAGCATGCATGCCGGCCGTACGTCAAAGGAAGAAGTGATAATCTGTGCATGCATGGAACTGAAATTCAATCTGTGCAAGAGTAGAAGACTGTTGATCAGTATATCAACCACGCAGAGATGGCCTAACATTCTGCTAGCAGCGATGCAAGGATGGTGTGCTTTCATACACCGGAACAGGCACCAAGGTTTTAAAATATACAAGTCAGACATTCGAACACGGTTTTTAAGAACAGATCTATTTATATTCAATGATGGAAAGTGTCGATTCGATGATATTGTGGGGAAATAAATTTAATTCCAAGTGTACGTACGTAGCAGAAATAAGAAACTTTGACTGAACAACCCAGTTAATTTGTTGTGCAAGCTAGCCTAGCCCACTGGTAACATATACACACGCAGAGTAGACAGATATCTGTGTACATAAACACTACCGTTAGCGGATAAACTTATGCTTAAGGAGAAAATCGTTAGCATAAATCAACGCGGGAAAGCTACCAGTACATGGGAAATTAATACTTGTATTCAAAAGTGGAGTTCACATATGAACAGGATGATAAAGAGTGGGAAATGCATGCTACTAGTCCCATTGCCCAAGTCAAATATTATAAGACACGTACTTCTAAGGCAGAAAAGAAAAGGTGGGGATAAAGCTTGTATTCTATTGCATATAGACAGAAACAGACGGTCCTCCACTGTACCGCCACCCCACCACCAACACCCTCCTGTACTAAAAGTCAAGATTAACAGATGAGAGGCACTAGAAAAATTTAACAAACTTTTCAAAAACCATGTCTCGTCACCTTTGCAATTCATACCAAACTCTTAAAAAGCCTTGTCTTGTTACCTTTACAATGCCTATATATACAGGTTACCACTTCAAGCATTTCCAGTCAACTAAGCATACTTCTTTCTCATACAGTGAGTGACACGCATAAACATATACATTGAGCCGTGAGAGAATAATCTGGAAATGGCAAGTCCAAGATTGTTAGGGACTGCTTTCCTGGTCTTGCTTGTTGCAGACCTCACCTTTGCTGCTAGGACACTGCAGGCAACCGGTGGAGGTGGAGGTGGAGGGCAGGGAGGAGGTGGCGGTGGTGGTTCTGGATCAGGACTTGGATCAGGTTATGGTTCTGGGTCTGGATACGGGAGCGGTGAAGGATATGGTGCTGGTGGTCGTGGAGGAGGCGGGGGTGGAGGCGGTGGAGGTGGCGGTGGCGGTGGCGGTGGCGGGGGATCCGGAAGTGGGTCGGGAAGTGGAAGTGGAAGTGGAAGTGGGAGTGGGAGTGGGAGTGGGAGTGGGAATGGAGGTGGAGGAGGAGGAGGTGGTGGGGGTGGGGGTGGGGGTGGAGGAGGAGGATCTGGCTCTGGCTCTGGCTCTGGCTCTGGTAGCGGCTCAGGTTATGGCTCTGGATATGGAGGAGGGAAAGGTAAAAGATTGCCTTGAACACAAAATTAGTTACCTTTTCTTTTATAAAACACCATTCACAGTCATTTGTATTCCGAAATAAAATTGCAGGAGCTCACACATGCATGAACATAGCATGTTGGCGAGTGATTGCAACTGTGCATGCGTGTATCACTATCAATAAAGTCACCTTTTCAAATGCTATAAATAAAAGAAAACATTTTAATTACTCTCTATATTTTACCCACAATCTCTCCGCAAACCCTAATCAAAAGTGAAAGTTACGTTTCCATGAGAACGAGACTTCATCACAAAAAAGGACTTTAAATAAAATTATCACAGTTTCCAGAAACAGAAGTTGTGCCGTGTGAAGAATTTCCTATAGAAACCTCTCTATAATGAAGAATTTTCCTTCCTTCTTTCTCCTTCAATCACAGTTTCTGCGTACCAAATTCGAGAAACACCAAATTAATTAAGCAATTGCTAGGTCCACGGAGAAATTTGCAGCAAAAATAGTTAAGAATGGTCAAAGGCTAATTGTTTGATATTCTGCCAAAACAGAGTACTCTACATTAAAAAAAAAAAAATGATAACAATAATACAGAATAACATGGATCATTTGTTGTATAAAATACCTGGCTAATCTCCATTATATTTCTCCCGCCACGACCAACAACCAATCCAATATATTCGTCAGCAACACCAATCGTCACAGAGTTAGGACGATCGTTTTGGAAAACATCAGAAGGCCTTCTATTAATCACAGTCAACATACTCTTTAATTATACTTCATAGCATACAAATGTTTACAGAACAGCACCAAAACATAAAGAGATATTGATGATAGAATTCGTAATGAGATGAGGTGAATCAGCTGGAACCAAGAAGGTTAATGGCTAATGTTTACCTAGAGGAGCTGGTTGCATATATTAAGTCCCAAGAAACAATTCGATGATTCACCATGGAGAATAATCTTGATTAATTAACCAAGAAGGTTAATAAATACGCACATATTGTAAAATGAAAAAAAAAGAAAAAGTTAAGGTCAATTAGCACACAAAATTAATTAGCCCATCAAACACCTATTTAAATATAATCGATCAATATAAGACCGTCAGGAGACCTGTTGCCCATATTTCCAGTGTCTGCGAATGAGTCTCCGAAGACAAAAGGCTTTGGCTTTTTATTGTCTTCATATCCTGCAATTCATAGGTTTAATGTTCGTTTAAATTAATTGAGGACTAGCAGAGCAGAAAATTAATGTTGAAATAAGAAAAAATAACTTCGAATAAATTGTGCAAATAGAAAGGAGGGAAAGTAGCAGCAAAAGAGCAAAAATTTTCCTTTGAACTAGAGAATTTTGTAGATGGGGTGAAGTTTTTGGAGAAAGACATGTTCGGTTTTTACAGCTATGGTTTTATTCATGGTTATAAAGCTCATTGACAGAAATTCTTACAGTTTTTGATGCGTGGTTTTTAATTTGCTAGTTTTGGTGAGTTACATAATAACATCCATTGTTCCAACAGCTGACAGATCCTCAGGAGGAACCCCTTCCATCCGAACTTGTGCTGCTTTCATGCGTACGATTTTACAGGGACAGCTCCTCCAAGATAAGGTTACTGTTCTATTCGATATGACGAGTTTATGTATTTTCAAACCAATTTTAAACTGCCAACACAGTTTTGTGATTTTGTCTATTTTCCTCTTCTTATATCGTTAGTTTGGATCACCATTCTTTTAAAAAAACAAAGAAACGAAGGTTGTGTTAACACAGGACGCAGTGAAGGCATCTGAAGATGAAATAAAAATGCTTGTGAAACCTGCGACCATCATCTTTTATTGTCAAATTGCGAGTCAGCTTCCTGTTGTTCATCTCATAGTTTCCCACAATGGAGGAAAATATACTGCAAAACAAAAGACCCTCCAATGCGAAGATTACTGGAGGAATATAAGATGGCGACTTCAGATTCTCAATAAGAACGTCGGATGTAGATGAAAACGGAAGCAAGTTGGATGAGATTTTACAGAACTTTGAGTGCTTCCGGATAGCCTTTAACATCATCAACCTGCAGACAAAAGGCATGCAGTCAACGTAAACTGCATATTTACAAGGAACTATTTGTCATCGGAAAGAAAAACAAGGCAAAATAGTGGTTTCAGAAATGCACCCCAAGAATCGGTTCTCTTCCAATAAAATATATGATATTGTAATTAAAAAAACACTAATTATTTATGGTGTGCTGGGAGAGAATAATTCAATTGTACAAAACAAATAAAATCAATGTCATTAACTGGGGGTGAGAAAATCAAACAATTACCCATTTCACAGAGAAAAACAACAGCGTGACTGCACAGACTACAACCTGTACCCGTTTCTAACTTAAACCTCCCAAATAAACTCTAAAAATGGCCAAAGGATAGCAAGGCTGCAAGCACGCATTGGCCAGATACACACAAGGGGCAGCATAAGATTATAGCATTCCTATTAGCTTGAGATGGATTCGGCTGCCAAAATTTTGGCACAATTTTGAGGCAATGGCTTCAAGCGGTTCTGTGATGTGCCAGTTTAGCCAGCTATCCAACGCCAGACACCAACAGATCCGATGCAGACTTCTGTCTTCTAAGTAGCTGTACTTCATTCTCTATGGACTGCAATGATTCCAGCATCATCTGTAACTCGGCAGTTTGTGCCTTGAAATCCCAGAAAACCCAAGTGAACCAAATTTAGGAAACACGAAATCAAGGTCACACAGAAAACCAGTCAGATAACCAAAAGAGATATATATATATATATATATATATATATATATATATATATGTTAGCCAAACGGGGGGAAATGGGATAGAGAGTAATGGGATGTGAGAAAGAGGAGAACCTCAAGTTTAAAGCATCTTGATCTTTCAGCAACTAGTTGACCTTGGACAGAATGAAGTTCCTGGAAAAAAAATTGAGAGAGAGAGAAAAATGATATTAAAACTATATATTACCATTTAATGAAGAATGTGTTCTCTCGTGAGAGAATATTTCTCAAGTACATACCTTGGAGAGTTCTGCATGAGTACCATTAACTTCATCAATCTTTTCTGTAAGCCTAAAATTGTCTGCTCTGACTTCTGCGAGGGGCAATTCCAGCACCTTTTTCTCTTCTTTCAGTGCATCAATTTCAAATCCCAAATCTTGTTCAGTAGAATTCTTTCCAGTTCCATTAGAGTTCAGATTTAAGTTGGAGAAATCCAACTTTTCAGATTTGGCCAAGGCATGTGCAGCAGTAACAGAAGCTGCTGACCGAAAAATCTTTGGACGCGATGCATCTCTTGGTTTAAGTCTCATAACAAAAACTTAGAAAATAGAGTGCAATCAAGGAAACAGGGTTAAATTAAGAAAGATGGTGTGTGCAGGCACTATAATCAGTGCAAATGCTACTAGTCTACTAGAGCACATACCTCGTTGTTGTATTTCCCATTATAGCCACCAAAGGCAACCAAATGCCTCTCTCCGTTAATTAATACTGAGCAAACACCAAGTCCCTGCTTTTGAGATTATAATTAGAAAATTTTGCGGGCATGGAAGTAACTTCTCCATCAATTCAGCCACAACTAAATTTTTAACATATTCCACCACAGCTTTTGCATTTCCCCAAAAATGAATTTTCAATACAAGATAAGTTTCCCATCAAAATCAGTGCAAGCATGGAATCCATAAAAGGAAAAATTGATGTCTGAAACAGGGAGTGAGTTCTTCTTCAAATTCAAGCAAGCTTACAGCCCTGTAAATATTAAATGAGATCCAGAATGATACGTCCCATGTTTCAAGTTGATTTTGATAGTTTTTAGTCCTTTTCATATTATTCATCTTTGACCAGTGAAATTGATATCCATAATCTAGCTTTTCTGAAAAATGCCGATGTACTAACAAGGTGTTGCTTCCAGTCGAAAAGTTCTCTCAATAAAATGGGTGGCTAAAATTACAGAGTAAAACTTGAGAAAGGCACAAAGTACTCCCCTCGCAAGCAAGTGGATCTCTTTCCCTTGCACTATTCCAAGCAAGCTTAGAAAATATTTAAAACAAGGATCTCTTGGCAACCTGGGAATCATCAACAATTGAAGGCACAGTTTTTAGAGAATAGTGCTAAGCAAATCCAGTAACTGGAATTAGACGAAGAAAAGTTACTGCTTAACATTTTTGTTTTCTCCACCACCAACGATATACCAGTTCTCACCAATGGCTACACCAGCATGACCAGTCCTAGGAGTAACCAAATCACCTTGAACTTCGGGCTTGGACCACTCCATCTAGAGTAAAGGAAGACCTTGTCATTGTTAAAAAGAGATGTGTGTCTGGATGTATGAAAATCTGAGAAAATACAAAATACTTCCCTTCATGCAATAAAATGCAAAATAAGCATGTCTTGGTTAGTCCACAAGCAACCACGGGAATGCTATCAATGAATAGGAAAGCCAATGCAAACACTTGCAGCATGCTTCTTTTGTTTAAAAGTGTCTCATGGACTAAATGTTTCATCAATAAATATGATCATTCATAAAATGCAAAGCAATACCATGCTAAATATCTTATCTGATGCCTTAGCAATCCGTTTTTCAACTTGTTAAATTATATGCTTTGTGTTTCTAGTAATTCATTTCTCAATAAAGAAATTAAACATGATAGCATTTACTTCACATTCCACATGTCAATTTAAACCCCACATCCCCTACATACATCTCATCCCAAAAGATAAATAAATGGCATCACTTACAGTCTGAAGTCGAGTACATGAAGATCATTGAAGAAGATTGAATGGGAACAACCACCAAAGATTAGAAGATAGAGGTCCCCATTTATTGCAGATGTGTTATCAAATCTGGGAGCTGGAGGTGTCTGCCTATCAAGTCGCAAGAAAATGATTCAGAAGACTTCTGGAAAGTTGCAAGCAGCTGAATCTAAAAGTTTAGCAGACACTTAATTTGTCGCTAACACATCCCAAGTGCTCAAAACTATTAAAAAACACTAAAAATTTTGATTTTTAAAATACAGCGTTAAGTCACGGCCCAGAATCTATTATGGCTAATTCAGAGCCTGGCCTCAAGTGTTCAGCTGGCAAACCCATAAACGATCGGAAGTCCAGTCCGTCATGTTTTCATGTTGGATCTTGTTCAGGGACAGTATTTTTCTTTTAATTGACGAATTGCCAACACGCAAATAATAATCAAAGGCCAAGAAAATATATATTGATTCCTAAGCTATTTTATTTTTGGCTCAGTAGATAATCATTGGCCTTAGGTTACTTAGAACTAAGCAGCACTCTTTCATATCCCCCGTCCTTGATGTGAGGAAAATTTCCTTAGCTTCCTTTAACACTTGTGTCATTGCTTCATTCCGTTTTCATGAGCTAATAAGATTTTTTTTATGAGAATATAAGCTAATAAATTTGAAATATCTTGATTTACTTTGAATAAAGTACATCATCTTATAGTATATTGATTCGCATATATAAACAAAGGTCCATATAATAATTTATGCATGAGAATTGGACTTGATAAAATTGTATTATCATCAACAACAAACTCTGTTCTACGTGTTAGAGATTAAAATTTTCAATACGTTTGTGTTGACCAACGATGGTCAGTCTTCTTAATATGAGGGCCCTCAGACTCCCGCTTCTTCCTACATCCTTCACGGTTCACACCTAATCAAGTTGTGTACTGCAAAATACAAATGCTTAAAAGTCACCGAACAAAGTTGGTGTAAGAAAAATCAATGTCTTCTTCAAAGTGGAGTTCAAAAATGAACAGAATGGGAAAGTAGGAAAGGCATGCCATTCTTGGTTCCATATATATTACAAGACAGGTCAAGTCAAAAAGCGGAGATATGGTCTTTGTTCTATGCAGAAACTGCATGAGGACAGAGAAGACAGTCCAACATGATTGTCGCCCCACCAGGTCACCGACCAGCAATAAGAGCCCAAAACACTGTTGGTTCCTTTCTACCATCATGTAGTTAAAAATTGAGCATTGGACTGAAGCGATTGTTTGACATACTGTTGGTTATGTAGTTAAAAGGCCTTGATTAAATGCCGTTCTTAAATTTGTACGTCAGCTCCCAAATGTAAGAGCTTTTACGCTGCAATGAACAGTGGATGGTCCATAAAACTAAAACGGATCTTTTTTGTGGAAACTTTGGTTGGTGAATTTGTGGGTGTGCTCGAGGCCTAAGATTTTCCGGATATTCTGGAGAGTAGGATATGGGATCGAGAAGCACATTGGAAGCTAGATACGTGTGATATTACAGCATTTATTCACGTTAAATTATGGGTTATTTTATAGGAAAACATGTGAAGAATGCTACAACCATTTTTTTTTTTTAAGATTAACATGGGTGTCTGGATGGACTAGTTTCTGCGTATCTCGACTAATTCTATAGGTCATGAGGTTAACGGTATGTAAACTTCCAATAACCCTAAGATTTTTGAAACTCGAACTGGTGACCTCTAAGAAACAAACTCATGCTATAACTGTTTTATCAACGGACACCAAAGTTGAAAACTATTGGCATTTGCTATTAGCATGTTTTGTTCAAGAAAAATGGTGGGCGGAAAAAAAAGGATATGCTTCAATGCACAACCACTCTATTAATCGGTAAGGACAATTCAGAATAGCATATCACCAATAAGCAAAAAAGTACGTTCTTGCACTCTTACATGGACTTTTTAAAGCATGGAATCAAAGGAAGTGATAATCTGTGCATGCATGGAACTGAAATTCAATCTGTGCAAGAATAGAAGACTGTTCAATATATCATTCGAACTCGGTTCTTAAGGACAGATGTATTTATATTCAATGATGGAAAGTGTATATGATATTGTGGGAAAATAAATTTAACTCTATTAATTCCAAGTTCAACAGCAAAAGGAAATGACTGAACAGTCCAGTTTGTTGTGCAAGTTTAGCCCGTTGTTAACATACACGCGGAGCAGACAATCGTTAGCATAAATCACCGCAGGACAGCTACCAGTGCGTGGAAAATTCGTGTTTTCGACAGTGGAGTTCAAATATGAATGGAATGATAGAGTGGGAAATGCATGCTATTTGTCCCACTGCCGGAGTTAAATATTACAAGACACTTCTTTGTCGAAAAAGAAAAAGTAGGGCTAAAGCTTTTATTGTATTCAGATACTGCCTTTAGACAGAAACAGACGGTCCTCCACAGTACCGATACCCTCCACTAAAACAAAACCCAGAGCACACGTTCCGTTCTATAATCATCATCAAGTTTACCAAGCGAGAGGTCCTGGAAATTTAAGAATCTTTTCAAAACCGCGTCTCGTTTCCTTTACAATGCCTATATATAGGGTTACCACTTCAAGCATTTCCAGTCAACAAAGCATACTTGTTTCTCATACAGTGAGTGACACGCATATTAAACATATACATTGAGCCGTACGTGAGAGAATAATCTGGAAATGGCAAGTCCAAGAGTGTTAGGGACTGCTTTCCTGGTCTTGCTTATTGTAGACCTCACCTTTGCTGCTAGGACACTGCAGGCAATCGGTGGAGGTGGAAGGAAGGGAGCTGGTGGTGGTGATGGAGGTCAAGGCATTGGATCGGGAAGTGGGTCAGGCTATGGAAGTGGAAGTGGTGGTGGCAAGGGTGGGAATGGAGGTGGTGGAGGAGGTGGCGGTGAAGGTCAAGGCATTGGATCGGGAAGTGGATCAGGCTATGGAAGTGGAAGTGGAAGTGGCAAGGGTGGAAATGGAGGTGGGGGAGGAGGTGGGGGTGGGGGTGGATATGGCTCTGGCCCAACTCATGGTAACAGTTCGGCTTATGGGGAGGCCTATGGCTCTGGATATGGTGGAGGCAAAGGAAGTGGTGGTAATGGAGATCAAGGCACTAGATCAAGAAGTGGGTCAAGTTATGGACGTGGAAGTGGCGGTAGCGAAGGTGGCAATGGAGCAGGTGGTGGAGGAGGAGGAGGTGGTGGTGGTGGTGGTGGTGGTCAAGGCACTGGATCAGGAAGTGGGTCAGGCTATGGAAGGGGCAATGGCAAGGGTGGGAATGGAGGTGGTGGTGGTGGTGGTGGCGGCGATCAAGGCACTGGATCAGGAAGTGGGTCAGGCTATGGAAGTGGCGGTAACAAGGGTGGGAATGGAGGTGGTGGTGGTGGTGGTGGTGGTGGTGGAGGAGGAGGAGGTCAAGGCACTGGATCAGGAAGTGGGTCAGGCTTTGGAAGTGGAAGTGGCAATGGCAAAGGTGGGAATGGAGGAGGTGGTGGTGGTGGTGGTGGTGGAGGAGGTCAAGGCACTGGATCAGGAAGTGGGTCAGGCTTTGGAAGTGGAAGTGGCAATGGCAAAGGTGGGAATGGAGGAGGTGGTGGTGGTGGTGGTGGTGGTGGAGGAGGTCAAGGCACTGGATCAGGAAGTGGGTCAGGCTTTGGAAGTGGAAGTGGCAATGGCAAGGGTGGGAATGGAGGTAGTGGTGGAGGTGGAGGAGGAGGAGGTGGTGGTGGTGGAGGTCAAGGCACTGGATCAGGAAGTGGGACAGGCTATGGAAGTGGAAGTGGAAGTGGCGGTAATGAGGGTGGGAATGGAGGTGGAGGTGGAGGTGGTGGAGGTCAAGGCACCGGATCAGGAAGAGGGTCAGGCTATGGAAGTGGAAGTGGCAATGGCAAGGGTAGGAATGGAGCTGGTGGAGGAGGAGGAGGAGGAGGTGGAGGTCAAGGCACTGGATCAGGAAGCGGGTCAGGCTATGGAAGTGGAAGTGGCAATGGTGGGAATGGAGGTGGTGGTGGTGGAGGTCAAGGCACTGGATCAGGAAGCGGGTTAGGCTATGGAAGTGGCAATGGCAAGGGTGGGAATGGAGGTGGTGGAGGAGGAGGAGGTGGAGGAGGAGGCACTGGATCAGGAAGTGGGTCAGGCTATGGAAGTGGAAGTGGCGGTGGTGGTGGCGGCAAAGATGGTGGAGGAGGAGGAGGAGGAGGTGGCGGTGGTGGTGGCGGCAAAGATGGTGGAGGAGGAGGAGGAGGAGGTGGTGGTGGTGGGGGTGGAGGAGAAGGATGTGGCTCAGGTTATGGTAACGGGTCAGGTTATGGTTCTGGATATTGAGGAGAGAGAGCAAAGGTTACCTTTTCTTTTATATAACATCATTCAAAGTCATTTGTATTCTGAATAACGTCATTCAAAGATTTGTATTCTGAAATAAAATTGCAGGAGCTCACAGATACATGCATTTAGCATGTTGGCGAGTGATTGCAAATTGTGCACGTGTGTATAAATATTGATCACTATTAATAAACTCGCTTTTTCAAATGATATAAATAAAAGAGCACATTTTACTCTAAAAATATATTTTATAGATAATATCTCCGCAAACCCTAGTCAAAAGTGAATGTATTGTTTTCACAAGAACAGGATTGATCACAAAAAAGGACTTTAAATAAAATTAAAAGAAATAAGCTTGAACTTTTTGAAAATTAAAGATTTCCTCCCTAAACTCAAGACTGGCCGTGTTGACTTTGCATGCAGTAAAAAAACCATGTCACAATGAAATTAGTCAATCTCAATACATGACTGCCACAAAGAATTCCTGTGTAAAAGTCTGACCTGGTCAATGGAGTCCAGTCATCTTCGTTATTGAAAACTACTTACCTCTCATCCGAAATGTCACCCAGAGTTTTTGATCCCTCACCAAAGGCGGCCAAAAGGCCATCAGAAGCTGCAAGGTGAATTTTACGACCAACGGACCACCAGCAGTCCGCTCAACAAATATTCTGAAAAGCTAATTAGATAAGTCCATTTTATATTTCATCAAATGGTCATTCTTAGAATCAGAAATGTCTAACAAATGATACAGAATCAGAAAAGCCTAACAAGTGATATAGAATAGCAACCACATTCTGTTCAGCATTCGATGCTTACAGTCTTCAGACAAGCTATAATTTCCAGCACTACTGAATTTTTTGCCATAAATATTAGATTTCAGTGCTCAAGCCCATTTATAAGAAAGAGATTACAAAATTTGAAATGTCAAGATGCGGGTGAAATTGAGGGTTAACTGGACAAGATTCAGATGGAAATAGTTCAGCAAATCTCCATTTTAACTATGGCAAAGTATCCTTTGAAAGGATAGCTCGGACGTAAAACATGTATTAATTTAAAAGTCAATAACTGTATCAAGAAGATAAACATGGCTACATCTAATAATATGACAAGCCAACATAGCCTAATCCAGCAACTGTTTCCAGAAACAGAAGTTGTACCGTGTGAAGAATTTCCTATAGAAACCTCTCTAATGAAGAATTTTCCTTCCTTCTTTCTCCTTCCATCACAGTTTTTGTTTACCAACTTCGAGAAACACCAAATAAATTAGGCAATTGCAAGGTCCACGGAGAAATTTGCAGCAAAAATAGTTAAGAATGGTCAAAGGCTAATCTGTCTCCCTCTCAGAAGCATAGGATACCTTCTGCATTATCATGTCCTCAGCTGCATGGATGGCCCTCTGTGATCCTGTGATTGTAATTTTCCTGCCAAAGAGTACAGAATTAAAACCACCGTCACTTCAAAACACATTTTTAGCGCTAAACTGATTGACTCAAAATCCATTCCCATACCTATCATTTGTTCCAGACATGAAATCACCTCTGTCTGATATTTTTATCCTGGCTCCACTATTCTGCCAAAACAGAGTGCTGTACATTAATAATAATAATAATAATGATGATGATAATGATAATAATAATAATAATCCAGAATAATATGGATCATCTGTAGTATAAAAACCTGGCTAATTTCCATTATATTTCTTCCGCCACGACCAACAACCAATCCAATATGTTCGTCAGCAACACCAATCGTCACAGAGTTAGTACGATCCTCCTGGATAACATCAGAAGGCCTTCTATCAATCACAATCAACATACTCTTTAATTATACTTAATAGCATACAAATGTTTTCAGAACAGCACCAAAACTTAAGGAGATATTGATGATAGAATTCGCAATGAGATGGGGTGAATTAGCTGGAACCATCTATGCTGGATATGAGAATACCCATTTTAGGATTGGTATCAAACTACCAAATGTAACCCTTAAGCAACGTAAGAGAAAAATATATAAAGGACACAAGCTTTGGTATGTGTTTGCCACACGGACAAACAATACATTTGATTAAGCCTTCATGGGGAAATCTTTAAAGTATTAACTAAAAAGGCCAAAAAACAATATGACATGATGCTTGAATTTGAGTATTGAAAAGTATTTCTAATCGCTAAAACATTTCAGCAACACAGTTCAAATGTTGTGGAAAAACCTAAAGACGGGGAAAGGAAAAGGAAAAGCCAACTTGAACTGAAAAGGCTGAATTCATCCCATGGACACACATGAACATCAACTAGGAATGAATAACCATAAATGAATAAGCATTATTGAGAAAATCTGATATAGCATTCCAAAATGAAGTACTACTATCAAGTTTTGCTATGCAAACTGCATTAACACCAGGATACTCGGTTAAAGCATAGAGAATTATAGAATAGAATGAACCTTGTTATGCTGAAACTTTACTCCAGCCCCATTCAGCCCATGGTTCGTTGAGTTGTACGCTGCTGTAGCAACATGAGGAAGCACATATGCATATGGAATACCGTCAAAACCAGAGAAGAAAACACCTAATCAAGTTAAAAGAATCTTAAATGGAATTGAATTTTAAAAGAAAAGGTTTAAATAGAACAGATTTTCAGAAACCTCAAGGAAACCACACCACCTTTGCAAAAATATTCAGGAGTTTTATAAAGATTGGATAAATAGCTACCAATTAACTGAGTCAGATTGATAGAAAAAACAAAGTCAATACTTCCTTCATGTAGAATGCAGTCAGAAACACATGATTCTGATTAAAGAAACTCTAATACCAGTCATCAGTGGTACCTTTAGAGTCTGGTAGGTCATTTAAGACTAAGAAGTTACCTAAATCTCACCAATTTACTAAAAGATGCTTATAAAGAAACAGTCCTTTGCACTAAAGAAAGACCACAACTTAATCAGCAATGCACAGTTGTTTGAATACAATTGTGCTTTACAGTCATAACAATAGAACTCAATGGACATTCATATTTTTCTAGTAAAATAAGCATCTGAACCAAATACCAAACTCAAATTCTAAATCACCACTCCCTCAACGCTGATGATCTTTTACATGGGCACCCTGACACAGTTTAGAACATTCCCAAATCTTTCCACGAGGTAAAGCAAGGGAGATGAGAGCTTCGCATCATAATAATGCCCTTAATCATGCAGATAACTAAGATTATGAATTCATAAAGAGCCAAAACGAGATAAGAAAAAAACTACAACATGAATAGGTAAACGTGGAAACTAGAAGCTTTTTCTTCCAATAGAAAGAGAGTGTGAAGCTAATGGTAAGAGTCACACCTGCATATGAAAGTGGAGCATGCATATTCTGCAAGTAATGAGTGTCATCAGTTAGCTTAGACAAAATCAAATCAATTGCATGCATTTGCTCTTCTAGAGTTCCCGTTATTGCAACCAGCCGATCAGTCAATCCAAGAAAATCTGTATCCAGTGGAGAAATCTTGATGCCAGCATGGGACTCTTCAATGAATGACCTGCAGTAAAGGCAGATATCAGCGTTTTACACTATTTGAAAGAATTTGCTTAACTTCTAGACAGTCTTACAAGAAACAAAATAAGAAATTAAAGCTCCCCTTTAGTAGACTCACGGGAAAAATGGAGCAGGAGCATAATACATGAAACCCAATCATAGACTAACAGAGCATCACAACCAGCAAAGACAGGATGCAATAAAAAATAAAGGACCTAATTTCACGCATTTACAATTGATATCTATTCACTTTATGCATTTAGCAGAACTGGATGGTTGAGGTTCCTAATGAGGTACTATAAATCAAAATACATATATAAACCAACAGGGGTAGCTCAGATGGTGTGGCATGTGAAGCAGCAACCATAAGCTCTCAGGTCTAAGACCAAATCTTCGCAATACAGAATTCTTATTGTGACGATGCATCCAAAGTTTGCCACAGCCCTCAAAAGAAAGGGGATCATGGATTCCTAATTACCATGAAACAAACATCTACACGTAAAAATTGTGCTTGAGCAGAGCATGATTCTGGATAGAACTCTAAACAACAAGTAGGGATACCATAAAATCTCATGGAATTAAGTACAGAGTAAATACACTTCCTCACAGACCAGCATGCATTCATGCCAGCAGCTATTGACTAAATAAATCCAAGTGAAATTTCCAGATATAAAATTAATTTTTGACTTTTCAGGCAATAGCAATTAAAAATTTATTGTAAGAAGAATTTTAACCATACTTTATGATGGACCCTCCTTTCCCAATAATGCTACCACAAGCATTATTTGGAACAACTAATCTCACTCTCATTCTTGGTTCAGCATCATCTCCATCTTCAGTAGGAATCTGACCACCAAAACAAATTAATATCAGCAAACACTCAGCATATTAAACAAACCAACCCTGTGACACAATAACTACCTCACTGAGCAATTTAGCAATTATAAGTTCCAAAGCCTTCAATGCATCGTCAATTCCTCCAGATATCAGAATTATCCTATCAGATGTTCCCGGAAAAAACTCATAATTTTTCGACAACTGAATTCTTGCTCCAGATTGTGACTGAAAATCAGTAATAGTAGCACCACCCTTTCCAATCACAGAACCAGCTGCAGCATTTGACACGAGTAACTTAATATACGTCGGTTTCTCCACCGCATCTGGGAAAAACAATAAAGCAATTAAAAAATTAAAAAACAAAAATATTAGCACGGCAAAAACCTGCAGAACTATCAATTTCAAAACCACAAAGAGACTTCAAATTAAATTTTCTTTCATTCTCCGCAATTTTCTCACCGACCAAACTGAACCTAAAACTAGCGATTTCTCTTCCTTTCATAAATCTAGGGTCAAGGCTTCAAATTCAAGTCAAAACTACCAAGATTTAGCAGAAATACAACAAAATCCTCATTGCAGCCAATCATAAAGCAGAACAGAAAAAATGTAACCTAAAAATACAGAAATAAAACCGTTGCCGCAACTCATTGCGTTGAGAAAAAAAAATAAAACGAGAGAAACAAAGCAGGAAAACGCTAGATCAGATCAGAGAAACCTGAAAGCGGTGATGCAGGCGGTGGAGGAGATTTCTTCCGCGGTTGCTCCGGTGATGAGACGTAAGACGACTCCGTCGATTCCATTTCTCTTTATCTTCTAAAAACACAGACTATCGATTACTACACAATAAAATCAATAACCTTTTGTGGAGGTTTTTGAGGGTGCCAATGCCTGCCAGCCTGGTGGTTTTTGTAGAATGAGAAATGCTGATTTACGACTTGCTGTTTCTCTCTCTCATTTATCCATGGTGGTTTTGTATTTGTATTGGTTTTAAGCCTTGAAAACCGCCATTGTGTTTTTAATTTTTTATTAGTTAGTTTCTTTTTGGCCACCTTCATTTTTAGCTTAGCTGGTTAGAAAGTAAGTGAAAACAGTATTGTTCCGTTACATTTGCCCCTTCTCTGCCCTCTGCCATGGTTTTTACTTTTTACTTTTCTAGGGATTTTTTACGACTGTGAAATGCTGGTTTTTACGTAAATTTCTGCTTGTTTTTGTAAGATGTAAGCATCCTTATCAAACCTCGTCTAGCCGACGGATCAACTTGTAATTCAACTATTTAAAACAACATTGTTTAGGTCAAGTTTTATTTTAAAAAAAAATTAGATATTGATTTTATAAAATTTGAATGGACTAGCTGGTTTATTTTCTAATTAATAGATTTAATTACTTGTTTGGAAATAGAGCTGGTTGAATGTGAATAGAAAATCTTTCACAAAATTAAGCTTTTTGAAATATTTAGTAAATGTTTAATTAATATTTTATATGTATATATATATAATAAGAAGTGGAGACTTGAAAATTTTCATTTTATATTTAAATTTTTTTATTAAATAATAGTAATTTTTATTTCATAAAGTATATATAATTGATAAATATATATTATTTATTTTAAACTTTTTTAATGGGGTTTGGCATTGATAAAAATTATTTTAACATCAACCCGTTAAAATCATAAAAAACATAAAAAAAAATAATTAAACTATAATATCAAACTCCAATAAATAATCAATTTCAAAATATTTTTATAAAAATTAAAACAAATCATTGAACAATGTTGAACCGACAACCTGTAAATTAGATCATCATCTCAACCTTTAAACTATATCAAATCTAAGGAATGGATTTGACAAATGTAGATGGAAATTACTAAGATAGGATTATTGTACTTGGTTTGCGTATAAGAAAGTGAAATCATTTATTATGAAACCATAGCAATAAATACCTTTTATAAAATAAATTTAAGCTAGGTGGGTACCAAGCATTTGCCTTCTTTAATTTGTGCTGCAGCCAAATTTTTATTTGGAAGCACGGTGGTGGTTATTTTTTTAAAATAAATTAAAATAATATTTTTTATTTTTAAAAATTTATTTTTAACATCAACGCATCAAAATGATCTAAAACTATCAAAAAAAATATTAATTTAAAATTAAAAAATTAATTTTTTTCAAAAATATTTTTAAAACGCAAAAACAAACAGATGTTCAACGATATATCAAGATTTTCTTCCTGGTAAAAAATCTACCATTAGCATACTATATCATTCGGAAAATTTACCCGAGCAAATGTCATTGTTCAAAAAACTAAAAAAAAAATGTGTGTTAATTGACTGTTCTTTTTATTTTTGATAATTTTGTGGAGTGGAATATTCAAAGTAAGAGATTTGCACAAGGGTATGATCATAGAGATTAAAGGCTTGTGGGATTTTCCAACTCTGTAAAAAAATTACATTTCTGCTTATTTATGTGATCTTAAAAAGCACACTCAAGACAGATTCTGGCCTCTGGTAATTAATTAATTACCGTCACGTGCTTGAAAATAAATAATCACCTTGATAAATATGTACGTGAACCTGTCCATGATTCGAGGTGCATGCATGCAATGCGATGGGCATGGTGCAATATTCAAACCCACTTGGAGACTACGTGAAACAATAGAAAATTGTGGTTGTGTGCTGTGTGGTTCATGAGAATCCAGATGCGATCTCTATTGTTCGGTATTGCTTGTCAGTGAGTTTTAATCTATTTTTTTATTAATTGTTTTTTTTTAATTTTTAAAAACAAAATATATTTTAAAAAATAATCAATATCAAACTTTCAAACATTATATTCACTCTCTATGCCTGGTTGTCCATCATCATTTTTATTTAAAAATATAAATAAATAAAAGTCTTCGTGATTTTTCTTGACCTTGCTTCAACATGTAATCACAGGTCAACTTTAATCATGAAATATAATCAATGGTTTGGTCTCATGGAACATGTTAGATTTAACTAACTAGATCAATCAATTTAATCAATGCAGATGTGAAACCAATTTGCCTAAGTATATAGTTATTTGTGAAATAAAAATTCTGTTGTATATTGAGCATGGAGGCATGGAACTCGACAAGGTACCCTTGCTTTATTCAATTATTCATAAAAAAAATTATTTTTTTATTTTAAATTAATATATTTTTATATTATTTTAATGTATTAATATCAAAAATAATTTTTAAAAAATAAAAAAAAATATTATTTTGATATATTTTTAAATAAAAAGCAACCGCAATTACATTCTTCTACATGCTAATATAACATAATCTCCTACCAAATTAATATATCCTAGACATAAAAGATACTATTCTTGACAGCCATGGCTTACTTGCACAGCTGTGGATGCCCATAACAGCACATCCAGGAAATTAAAAAATTGACATTTTCCTCCGTTTACGATGATGACTACAGTAAAGGTTTTTAAGGGTGACAGGACTTTGATGGCTCGAGATGAAGATCCATGTTTTCACTTTTTTTTTTTTTTTTTTTTTTTTTTGTGGGTTAAGTTTTCAACGATAGACGGGGAAGGGAGAGGAATATAGAAAGATAAACGATCCATGAAAGAATGGAGGTGTGTCGATGGCATGAAGAGAACTGTGAACATTGCTGTATTAAAATAAAGAAATTAAGATGATATTTTATTAATAGTAATAAAAATCATGATAAAATTTAAAAATTTTAATGACTTGTTTTTTAAACAGAATAATAATGACTAGAAGAATCACTACCAGAAAATTGATAAATACAAACGGAAATATCGAGGGAATATTTTCGTCGGTAAATTTCCGAGGGATTTTACCGACGGAAATATTCCCTCGGTATATACCGACAGAATTACCGTGGGAAAAAAATTTAAAACAAAGCAAAAAAAGGATGACGTGTCATTTTTACCAACGGAATTACCGACGGAAAATTCCGTCGGTAACTTCCCTCGGTAATTCTGTCGGTAAACTGTGAACACCGTTCATCATGTCAATTACAAAGGAAATCACCGACAGAATTTTCCGTCGGTATTTTCCAGAAAGTGTTATTTGGCGGTTTTCTGAAAAAATTCAATTAATTTAAAATTTTCATTTAAATATTATAGACGGAATCACCAACGGATTGAAAAACCGTCGGTAATTTTTTGGCGGTTTCTGAAAAAAATTACAAAATTGAAAATTTAAATTAAATATTACCGATGGAATTACCGACGGAATAATTAAAAAATATTAATATTCAATTATCCGTCGGTAACGCGCCCCAATAAAAAGCCTGAATCCCCTTATTTCACAAGAGACATACTCATTTCTTCTCCTTATTATTCTTCTTCTTCTTGTTCTTCTACTTCTTTTTGTTCTTGTTCTTCTTCACTATATGTAAAAAACATCAATATATATTTCTTTCTCTTATTTTCTCTTCTCATCTCCTTCTCTTTTCCTCCATGCATGGGTATGTCTTCTTCTTCTTTCTTCTTTTATCCTCTTAGTTTTTTTTTTAATTAATATGCTTAACGAAATTTTTTTTCTCTCCTTAGCTTCACTTACAACTACATTAAGGTAAGATTTTTCTTTTTTCTTCTTTTTTCATGACTTTTTTCACTATATTTGTTTTTTATTTTATTTTTAATTGTTTTTGTTCTTAATAATTGTATAAATGTTGTTGTGAGATTTTTTTTTCATATGAGATCAATTTTTAGTTCATTTATTTATAGGATTTTTAAATTTTTAGCAATTGCAACTTTATTTTTTTCATATGAATTTTTTTAGTTGAATTTATTTTTTTGTTTTATTTTTTTGTTGCAAATTTGTTTGAGTTGATTTTCTTATTCTTTTTTCCAAGCATTTTGAGTATATATTATACAGTGTTAATTTATGCTAATTTAATTATTTTATAATTTTATAAAATGAATTTTTTTAAAATGTTTTTAAATAATTACCGATGGAATTTCCGTCGGTAATTCCGTCGGTAAATCCATTGGTAATAAAAAAATATTATTACTGAGGGATATACCGACGAAATGAAGCGGATAAATTTATTTTTTTATTACCGACGGAAAAAAATTACCGACGAAAGATTCACTGACGGAGCATTTTCGTCGGTGATTCCGTCGGTAAATTAATTACCGACGGAATATGTGTCTTACACCGACAAAAAAATTCCGTCGGTAAAACTGTTAAATCTTGTAGTGAATAAATTTTTCACTGGTGATGACACTAAAACTGCAGTGAAAAATTCACATGCAGGGAGATTAGACACTTTAATCTATTTTTTTAAGTTTATAATCATGCAAACATTACAAAATATGCATACTGAGCACATGTATAGACTTATAAAAAACATAGAAAAAACAAACATAGCATATAAACTAAACAAGTAACTAAATTAAACTTCAACTAAACTAGTTTTATAGTACTTGTGTGTTGAAGTGCTTGAAATACATTTAATATAAAAATTTATCATGGTCAGTAATCAGTAATTAGTTATTTGTCTTTTAAACTTTATTGTTCACCGCAAGGCGTAAAATGATTTTCTTCGACAAGTCTCTTTATATTTGAACAACCCCATTTTATTTAATTAGGTATATTTTTCAAACAAAACCCAACAAACTTAGGGGAATATATAACAATCAATATCTTTATACAAATATCGAACGCAGGCTTTGCAGTAAAGAGTAAGAATAAAAAAACAAGTTTTTTATAAAAACCAAAAACCAACAACAATGAGAGAAAATAACTCAAGAAAATTATTCTTTGCCTAAACTCATCAAAAACACATGTTTATGTGATTTGAAAACCAAAATATTAATACTTGTAATTCATAAATCTTCGTAACCCATAAATGTTTATTAACCATAATGAACATTTAAAATTCATGAATTCTAATTGATGAAAATCATGAATATTCAAATTCACAAAACATAACGTAACTCAATAGTATTTATGATTGACGAGACAATACATGAATGTTAAAATTCATGAAATATATTCATATAAAAAAAACGTGAATGGTCATTGTCTATGAATAATTATTTATGAATTCACATCGTTTGGTTAATGTACTGGTTTTCATATACAAAACATTTTAGATGACTTAAAAGAAATTGCTGATTAAACATGGATTTAATAATAATAAAAAAATTCCATTAACCATACACAAATCCGAACTCATAAGCCTATAAGCTTGTAGCTCAATACACATTTTATTTTGGGTTTTAAACTTTTGCTATTCAAATATTTATTAAGACTAATTTATCAAAATTTTCTACTTGCCTTTAATTAGTTTTTAAAATATATTAATATTTTATATTAAAGTAATTATATGAGATAAAAAAAATACAACAATATTCTAACCTCGTATACAAGTGGATGTCATATATAATTTGATCTTAAAAGCTGCACAACATATTTCATAAACCACTTCCAACAAAACAAAAAAAAACTTAAAGGAATTATCTAGGCGGTGGCCCAGTGGTAAAAGCCTGGGACCAAGAGGTTTGCTCCCTCTATGGTCTCAGGTTCGAGCCCTGTGGTTGCTCATATGATGGCCACTAGAGGCTTACATGGTCGTTAGCTTCAGGGGCCGTGGGATTAAGTTAAGGTGCGCGCAAGCTGACCCGGACACCCACGTTAAACTAAAAAAAAAAAAAAAACTTAAAGATGATCACGGGGCAGCGAATGAGAAGGAAAAAAAGACGTGGAAGGTATTAATAATGATAATATAACAATAACAATAATATATTAAGATAAAAACAAATATCATCCCATAAGAAACAGTAATAGAGCATAAGTGACAATATGGCGGGAGAAGATGATGAATTAGTAATAGTAAAAATAACAAAACATCACTTACGAGTATTAAAATTAATATCTAGATAAACTTTTAATAATTCTAAAAATTTCAAACTTATAGGTGGTTTCTTTGACAGGAGAGTGGTGGTGGTGGATGTATAAGGGCGTAGGGCAAGGACAATGATGATGATATGCCATGTTTTCTTAAATGTCATCATCACGATGAGCGATGATAGTGGTGGCCATGGTTTAGGAGATGATATACTGGTGGAAGTAATTGATATACTGCTCTTTTTTAAAAAAAATACTATTTTTTTATTAATATTATTCTCACCTGCTCTTGCAATGATAAAAATCACATTTAATTTCTATCATCGTTATGCTTTCAATTCTTACTATTTTTCTATTAATTTCAACCAGATTTTTAGAAAGTAAACATAAAACTTTCATTTTCATTCTTATTATGTTGCTCTTTGCTACCTATAACCACCTTAAAGTCCAAACACATGACGTTTTGGAATTCTTATCTGTTTTCCTTCTAACTCTTTTTTTCTTGTACGACTCCATCTGAGCCCTAGTTTGAGACGTATGCTAGAATTTATTTGTTTTTATTTATTTTTTAAATTGTTTTGACAGGTTCGTATAAAAAATATATATTTTTTAATATATTATTAGAATAAATAATAATTTTAAAAACAATCGTCATTATACTTCTAAAATTCCAAGTAAATTCATACTGATATCATGTGGTTTCTATCATTATACAAATTTGCTTTCTCAAATATCACTCGAGAATGATCAAGAAGGTGTTTGTTTTGGAGGTATGATTGGTTGTTTTTGGTGGGATTCACGTAAAATACAAGTAATTTTTATTTTTGTGAGATGTGATTTGTGTTTTAAACTGTTATATTCTTGAAAAAAAACCATCATACCTCCAACGTAAAGACACAAATTTGTATAATGATACAAGAGTTTTTGAAATCATCAACAGACACTATACTTCTAATTAATCCCGGAGAATTCAAGGCTTCTTTTGATAACCAGTCATGTTGTTTTGCTCATCGATTCAAAGAAGAGCGTCGAAGATTGTCGCCGCCCTTGCTAATCCTTCCCTTCTCAAACTATTCGAGACGGATTGAAGAATTTCAATACCACGCTTGGAAAAATACATCACCTTCGGTGCTTTTCCAGGGCCAGTCCCGGTAGATATTTGTTGGGAAAAACTCAAGAACTTTCAATGCTTTTCTGGAGCTAGCTCCCTTGGACGTTTGCTGGCAAAAAAAAATAAAAATAAAATCCAGGACCAATTGATGCTTTTCCAAGGCTAGCTCCTTTAGACGTGTGTTAGACAAATTTCGAGATCTCTCAATGCCTTCCCAAAGGCCAGCTCCACCGGACATCCACCGGGAAAATCTCAAAAGATCCCTCGATGCTTTTCTGAATTAAAATCTTTAAAATGGGCTTTTTAAATTAAATTTACCAATATTATTGGTGATCAGTGTGTATCAATCCGTTGTTACCTCTCATGTCTAATTTTGATGTTTAAATTAACACAAATAACAAGAGATGTGAGCCTAAAATTAACACAATTTTTATTTTAAAAAATAAAATAACATGTTTTAATAAAAATAATTAACCTGATTAATCAAATACCCATAAATTAACCTGATAAGGGCATTAAAATTCAAAGAAATACAAAAAAAATAACACTTTTCCTCTCCCGGGCTCAGTATTCTCACAAGCCCAATTCTAATCGACATCCCGCCTCCCTCCATCTAACCCGCGAAACCCAAAATAAGGCCCCGCGACAAATTTTCTACTTTCAAAACCAATCCGGTTCCTAAGACGCAAAACCAAATCTCTAGCCGTCTATTTAAATCTCCCCAAATCCAACCGTCCACGTCATCAATCCGCGTCTCCCCAAAACTGACCAATCACCACTCACCTCCTCTCCCTATTTAGACACATCACGAACCCGACACTCGCCAGAACTCTCTAAAACCCATCTGTTCACCATCTCTCAGTAGAAGAAACCTTTTCGCTTTCGTTTTCAAGAACCCCAAATGGCTCCCAAAGCAGAGAAGAAGCCAGCTGAGAAAAAACCGGCAGCAGCAGAGAAAGCTCCGGCGGAGAAGAAGCCAAGGGCAGAGAAGAAGTTGCCAAAAGAAGGCGCCGGTGACAAGAAGAAGAAGAAGGCAAAGAAGAGCGTCGAGACCTACAAGATCTACATCTTCAAGGTCTTGAAACAGGTTCACCCTGACATCGGGATCTCGAGCAAGGCTATGGGTATCATGAACAGTTTTATAAACGATATCTTTGAGAAACTTGCTCAGGAGTCATCAAGGCTTGCAAGGTATAATAAGAAGCCCACTATCACTTCAAGGGAGATCCAGACTGCTGTGAGATTGGTGTTGCCTGGGGAGCTTGCCAAACATGCTGTTTCAGAAGGGACTAAGGCTGTAACCAAATTTACTAGCTCTTAGGCGGATAGGTGTTTTGTGGGTACTGATTGTTGAATTATGTTCGTTTTGATGTAAAGGTGTAGGTTATCATTCTAGGTGGAATTTGATGTAATGCTGTCATTGATCATTGGAATTAGTATTCGGTTCACAATATTATCTGATCAATTTTTACTTATTTTTTTCAGCTTTTTGGTAGATTTTGTTATTGTGGTTTGATAGCGTCCGAGGATTTTGAAAATAGTTTCAGATTCTTGGATCAGAGGGGCTGGGTGATTTGTGGTTTCTCATTAAGGATGGCGAATTTGATCGATGGTGGATTTAATCCTATTGAAAAAAGGCTTTTTCTCGTAGAAAATGATTGATGTTATTATTTGGAAAAGACTCATATGCACGTTGCACATTCAAAGAGGTTTTTAGCTATGGAAGGAGAAGAGTAACTATAAACCAAGGATCTAATTGCATATAAAATTTGCAATGTAGGTATGTAATTGAATAATTTACAATATATATATATATATATATATATATTATTGAAAAAAAACTGATGAAAGTTTTTAAAATATTTTTTAATTGAAAATATATTAAAATAATATTTTCAAATATTTTTTTAATATAAACATATTAAAAATGATAAAAAATATTTATAAAAATAAATTGTTAAAAAATTAATTTTTTAAAAATAAAAAGTATTTTAAAAACATATATGCGAAGCAAACCAGAATTTTATTTCATTCCACAAGAGTAAATTATTACTAAGTCCCTTTATTTTTTATTAACGAATATGCTAGTAATTTTAATTATTAGAAAATCTATCTTAGCATGAAACCACTGAGAAAGAATAAGACCTAAGTATATATGTAAATACATAGATTAAAATGGGATTTTTGAATCAAATTACTAATATTTCTTAATCATCACAGACTCATTTGATTTTCTTAACTCTCATTGCCCTTTTTCCGTCATACAGGCCCTGATGCTGATAGTTGGGCTGGGCCTGGGCTCCTCTTCAAGTTAGATTTCTGCCAACGTACGGATTGATCCATCAAAAGGCCGAAGTCATCTTTCACCGTCAACTCGAGCCTCCGTTAATCCAACCATCCATGTCATCAATCCGCGTCTCCCCAAAACCAGCCAATCATGCTCATCTTATCTCTCTATATAAACAAACAAACCCGCCAGACGCAAACTACTACACCAAACTCTAGACGTAAATTTCTCGATTTCGCCCTCAAATCACAAAAGGAATCTCAAAATGGCTCCCAAGGCAGAAAAGAAGCCAGCCGAGAAAAAGCCAGCCGAGAAAAAGCCAGCCGCAGCCGAGAAAGCGCCGGCGGAGAAGCCAAGGGCAGAGAAGAAATTGCCTAAAGAAGGAGCGATTGACAAGAAGAGGAAGAAGGCTAAGAAGAGCGTGGAGACCTACAAGATTTACATCTTCAAGGTTTTGAAACAAGTCCATCCTGATATTGGGATCTCAAGCAAAGCAATGGGTATCATGAATAGTTTCATCAATGATATCTTTGAAAAGCTTGCTCAAGAAGCTTCGAGGCTCGCTCGGTATAACAAGAAGCCTACCATTACGTCCCGGGAGATCCAGACTGCTGTTAGACTGGTTTTGCCTGGAGAGCTTGCGAAACATGCCGTTTCTGAAGGGACTAAGGCTGTTACCAAGTTTACCAGCTCTTAGGCGGCCAGGGTTTGTTGGGTTCTGGATGGTGGGTATTTTGCGAGGTTCGATCTATCAATTAGGGTTTGTGTTCATGTATAGTTTCAGGTTTCGATTTTAGTCGAATTGATGTAGCTGCTTGGTTTTTTACAATGATACATGGATCTTGTTCGTAAATTGTTCTTGATTATTGGGTTTTTTTGTTTCTTCTCACTCATTTTACTTTCAGTTTGGGTTTTTGATTCGCTTTGTTGATTTGGGTTCCTTTTCTTGTGGTTTCGTGCATTTTTTGTATCTGAAATTGTTCTAGATTGTTTCATTGGTTGCAATTCGACTGGAACTTAATTGAGTTTATTGCTCATTTTTGTATAAATTTTGTGAAATTAGAGCCTGTTAAGCTATGTTGTATCTCTCTTGAAAGCTTTCAGTTGGGTTGGAGAATTATTGAAAATGCTTGATTCAGATAACGAACCTTGTGTATTTTTGTAAGTTTCCCTTGTGTTATACGATGATAGGCTCACTTCGTAGTAGTATATGGCACAACGTCTGAGAATTGGCTTGTTCTGGTCGGGATTAGAGTCCTTCGATGTGATTTAGCGACTTCATTTAGCATTCAAAATGGTAAGATGTATGATCATCTCGAGTGTGTTTGTTTTTGAGGTGTGGTGAGTTTGAGTTTTTTAGGTACAATCTCCTTAAAAGTACAAACCACACCTCACTTATAGCTCAGAATGGTAGAATTGCCTTCTATTCTAATTCTAAGGTGTCTGATAATCATCATGGGCAATTACTGGATTTGGCCTCGTGCAAGGTCTGGCCTTTTGTTGGAGATTCAAGGAGCTGTTTTTGGTTTGATCTTTCCGATAACTTGCAGAATACATTATTGTGTGGAAAATAAATCTTAATAGTGAGTATTCTGCTAGAAGTGCTTGGGTTTCATCAGAGTGAAAAGGCTGTAGGTTGAACGTCACAAACTGATTTGGGGCGTTCTTCTTATTTCCCGTTCACAGCTTTATTTATTTGGCACTTGGCAGTCCTCAATAGACTACCTATCAAAGTTACAAAAACCAATAGAGGGAATGTTGATCCTATGAATGTTCCTTGCTGTAGTGATCATATGTTCTTTGATGGCTTTCCATTCTGCAAAGAAGTTATGATAACAAGAGTTTTTCCTTCTTTGCTGCTAAGAAATCCTAGAACGCTGCTTCCTTTCTGTTCTACGTAAGGAAATAAACAGGAGAGCTCATGACCTTGCTGGGTCTCCACCTTATGCTGCAATCAAACATTTATGTAAGTTGTTCCTTGAGGTTGCCGAATACTAGCATGTTGCTGCAGTCTCTGATTAAGTTTTCTGCTATATGTCATGGCTGGAGTTTCATACGGGCTATAACTAATTCAATCTTTGCAGTAGATTTTCTAACCCCCGATCACTTTGATCTTCCAAAGATTTCCAATCTTTGCAGCAGTATGAATGAACGCTATACATACATGAAAACCCGAAGAGCTGCTTCTCATTCGGTTAAGTACTGGTATTGGTTCTTTCATTACATCCTTGAAATATTATTCTATTCAGTTTTCAGTTACTTCCTATTTCAACTTCTTTACAGCATGGAGTTTGCTCTGATCACTTCAATAATTGGCCGTCGCACAATCGGCAATTTCCTCCGCCGCAGACCAACTCGCTTGAACATTTGGAACAAGTGCAAAAAATACTCAATTTGAGCATACAATTGATTACTCTTCCCTTGTTATTTATCTGGTTAGTAGTGTGATTGTAATTGTTTTTTGTGTTGAAATGTGTTAAAATAATATTTTTTATTTTTTAAAAAATATTTTTAAATCAGCGTAAAACAACTCAAAACATATCAAAAAAATTATTTTTTAATAATAAAAAAAAATATTAAGAGGTATGCGGTTTATCTCAAGTGGCATATTCCTGCAAGCTTCCAAAATCCTCTGGGAGTCTTGCCGGGTGTCTTCTCAAATCATTAATCATTCCATCATCTCCCCTTTATTCTACGCATCAGCAGTGAAAGACCTGGCACAAGTTCTGGTTTGCCCGACTAATCTATTTTTTTAAAATAAAATAATTTTTTTTTTATAAAATATTTTTTTTAAATTGTTTTGATATATTATATTAAAAAATAAAATTTTTAAAATAAAAAATATTATTTTAATATATTTTTAAGGAAAAATTATATGCTAAAAACTATCAAAGTCCACGTGTCATCGGCGGGTGATCACGTTACATTCTGATGGATGGATGTTCATTATATTGATCATGTAGAAGGTCAATTTTTTTTTTTTTTTTTAAATAGCTGGTGCAAGGTTCAGCATGGTATATTTCATTTAACTAAAATTGTTCCTCCCGCTCTGTTACCTGAGCTAAATAGCTACAACAAGATTGACTGTTGGGCTATTTTCGATTATCAGAACCTTGAATGTGCTGTTGTCGAACATTGGGGCTGGGCCTGTGAACCCTGACAGTACTTGGACTTTAGCGAAGGTGGTAACTGCTCAGGCTTCCCATCGGTCTCCAAAAGTTAAAAGGAAAAACCCACATCTCACCGTCCATTCAAACCCCTGCAAATCCAACCATCCACGTCATCAATCCGCGTTTCACAAAATCAACCAACAATCACTTACCTCCTATCTCTATATAAACAAACCAAACAATTCCATCCCATCACCGAAGCTCTTAAAGAAACCTCCGTTTCCCACTCTTAAAGAAACCTCATCTCAAAGTCTCTTCTCAAAAATCTCAAATGGCTCCCAAGGCAGAGAAGAAGCCGGCCGAGAAGAAGCCAGCCGAGAAGAAGCCAGCGGCGGCCGAGAAAGCCCCAGCAGAGAAGAAGCCAAGACCAGAGAAGAAGTTGCCCAAAGAAGGAGGAGCGATTGACAAGAAGAAGAAGAGGGCAAAAAAGAGCGTCGAGACCTACAAGATTTACATCTTCAAGGTCTTGAAACAAGTCCACCCTGATATTGGGATTTCTAGTAAGGCTATGGGTATCATGAACAGTTTCATCAACGATATCTTTGAGAAACTAGCTCAAGAGGCTTCAAGGCTTGCCAGGTACAACAAGAAACCCACAATTACTTCTCGGGAGATCCAAACTGCTGTCCGATTGGTTTTGCCTGGAGAACTTGCGAAACATGCTGTTTCTGAAGGGACCAAGGCTGTTACCAAGTTTACAAGCTCTTAGACAGCTAGGACTCTTGAATCCTTTGTGGGTTCTGTGGAATTGTGCGTCTATGTAAAGGTTCTTTAGATCCTCGGTTGAGAGAATTTGATTTAGTCTTTTTTTAATTTAATTTAATTTGCTGAAATTCTCCTTAAATAAATTGTTTAATTATTTTGATTCGAATTTTGATTAATTATGTGGGTTTTTTTTATCAAATTCGATTAGATTAATCAAAGAGGCTAACAGAAGAGACAATCCGGTGTCGTTATGCACGGATTGTAAAGGTGCATATTTAACACCCTTTGCGCTTCATAGTACAGCATGGCGTAACTTTTCTAACATACTTACTCATGTATCTTATCAAAGTTAAAAAAAATGGCCCACAATCTTCGCCATCATCACCTGTTGGCAATTTACCGGAGCAGCTTAGGAAAACGAAACCGCGAGTCTAAATATCGCCTCGCTACGTGCAGAACCACCCGTACTCTTATCCTTAACACCAGTACTCCTATTTTATCATCTTCAACAACATACTAGCTTGCAATCCTTGAATTTTCCATTAATTAATGGCGCTAAATTCCCCGTCTCTTGGTTCAACAATAAGCCTAAGTTCAATCTCTTTCAGATCCAAATACCCTAGAAATTCCCTCACTTGCAAGCACCTCTTTCTAAATTTCTCCTCACCAGTAACTGAATCACTTCGTGTTTCGGCTGATTCCACTCCCAAAGCGAAATTCGTTGCCAGACGTAAAGAGTCCGTTTCGGTCCGGCAACTCGGACGCCCTCTAAGTAATGTCAGGGTGGATTAATTTTTTAAGCAAAAGATTCCAAAATATTTAATTTTGAAGTTTAAGAACTGATTTATTTTATTTTTTTGTAATTAATTTGATGTTGAGGTGGCAGTGGAGTATATGAGTTTGCCAGCGAGTCAGTACTCTGTGTTGGACGCGGAGAGGATAGAGAGGGTAGACGACAACACGTTTAGGTGTTATGTGTATAGTTTCAAGTTTTTTGCTTTTGAAATTTGTCCTGTTTTGCTTGTTAGAGTTGAAGAGCAGCCTGATGGTTGTTGCATTAAGCTTTTGTCCTGTAAGGTGATACACTGATGCTTGTGGTCATTGCATTATTGTGTTGGGGATGATCTTTGAAGTTTTGAATTTTGTGGTCATGATATGTATTGATATTTGTTTCTCTGTTTGATTTGTTGAATGCTGTACTTGGCAGCTTGAAGGTTCGCCGATTGTGGTTGCGCAGAATGAGAAGTTTGACGGTAAGGCTCTGTTTAGGTTTTCTGGCTAGCATAACATGGATTATTTTGAATTTCTTTCTGTAGTGAACCCCTATTTTGGATTTGCTTTTGTATGATGGGTTTGAAATGTGATAGTATAATTGTCACTGGCCAATGCTTCACTCTCGATTTTACAGTACAGACGTTTGTGACCTCGCCTATATGCTTGTGGTGATGATTCTTCTGGCATTACAGCCTCTACCATGATTTTCTGCCCATTGATCAAGTTACTTCGTGTTGGAAGAATAATTATTTTTGTGAGGTCTGAGTTGTTTGAACCTTGTAGAAGTCTCTAGTTTAGTTATTATTCAGTGTTACAGCTTTAAGAATGAGCAGTCTTTGTCATGTTTAATTGGAAGTTAGTTTGAATTTGCGATTGGATTGGTTGCTGTAGATCAATGGTTTCTTTCAAAGGTTAATTTCAAAACCATGGCTTCACTAAAGGAGGACACAAAACACTTTCGTTCTTGTTTTTGTTTCTCTCTTGCTTGGAACCGGAAAGTGAGAAACCAGTCTTAAATTTCATGACGCTTAAGGTGTTAATCTTTTGCAGTACAGAATGAAATGGGCAGCAACTAAATTTTACCGTGTATAGTGCTGTCATGGTGGCAAATAGCAGACTAGGTTTTTATATATAAAATGGCCATAATTGAGGTGTCACAAGAAAGAATGGAAATGCTGTTTACCATCTCCTAGAAATTGGTTTCTGTTATTTATTTTTTGGAAACATTTTGTCCATGGCTATGTTTTCAAATAATTTGTACCATGTCAATTCCATATTAATATGCAAAGATTGTTTTCATATAGTTAACCCCTTTGAAAAAATATGAACTCTTGTTATTCTGGGCAATATGATTACTTACATCTTTGAGTTAGACATCACTCCGCTACTTGCATGTGTGATTGGCTCCTGGACAGTTAATGCCGGTAAGGTATCAACGTAACAGCTACACCAGGTCTTTAACATCAACCTCTGCTGCTTAGCTGATGAAGTTAGGGGCACTTTAATAATTCATCTGTCATGGAGAAAATAGCATCTCTCTGCAAACCTTGAATGGTGTACATGACAAAAATAATTGTCCGGGACCTTGGTTTTATTGTACGTAATCATTTTGGCTGAACTGTGTTCTGTATGATACAAAGGGTGACCGTTTTCTTCTGAAAAAATAGCATGCATGAGTGTTAGCAGTTAAATTTCTAAATTTATTATTATACATGCTTTTTTCAGGAATGCTTTGACACTGATTTGGTGTGGAAATGCAGCTTACATGGTCAACCAAATTTCTTGTGATAGCAACCAAAGCAACTCAACAATACAACAGCTTACTTCAGATGCAGTCATTGAGGTACTTGGCAAAGTGTTCTTTGCATGTAGTGCTGTGTTCTATAATGATTTCATTATTGTAGATGGTCATATGTGCACGAAAATATCAATTTTAAACTCATTTGTATTTCATTCCAGGTTAGCATCGATATTCCTTTTGCATTTAGAGCAATTCCAGCTGAAGCAATAGAATCGACTGGTGCCCAAATCCTTAAGCAAATACTTGGGCAGATACTTCCCCGCTTTATGGCACAGGTTTGAGGAAATCTCAATTAAATTAGCTCATGAAGAATGAAGTAGGCTACCTGCCAGTTGCAAAGCTGGCATATGATCTCCTAGCACCTCATTTTGGTTAAACCCCTGCGTGTTCACTATTTGGACGAGTCTTGAGGTTCTTGGTCCAGGTTGAATTCCACTTGCCTCAGCACCATGGAAATTGATTTCATTTTATTCTACATGGCAATCAAAATAGACATCCATCAATAAAATTGGGGAATTCGATGAAAGAAAAAGTCCCAGCAACGTATACTAACAGCACAGCACGGGAGCTTTTTCAGAATTCCACAAAATTCCCTGTTATGTGATAATAATCTTGTTCATCAAGTAGTAAATGAAGTCCAATTTGATGATTCGAATTTTAAAACAATGTAAAAATGCTTCCATAACCTAGATTTACTAATTTGATTCCTCTGCCTGTACATCTTGCCACCATCATATAGGATTGATTCATCCCCATCACACCATCCGTAGACTTGTATTTGTTGGTCGGGAATGGTTACTTTTATTCGTGACATTAATGCTTGAACAAACTGGCAGCTTGTGAAGGACTATCATGCATGGGCCTCTGGTGATGCATCAAGGCAGCCTCTTGGAACTGGTGAGATTTGAGATTCATTGAAGGCAGCGATTTGTAGCAGTGTATTTCAATCTGTAGCCGCCTCCAATGCAGGTATTACATGTTTATATTGGATAACAGGCAATGAGAATCCTGGCTGTTCTAGATAGACTTGTGCTTTTTTACTTGTTTCAGAGCTAGTCTTTAGTTCAGGACAAACCATACGATTGATTTCTGTTAAGCAGTGATTCTATTTATGTTCTTGTTGTTGATTGACGGACCATTTCTTCTCGGAACAATTTCTGCTAGCTTGTTTCCTCCATCTTCTCTTCCTGAACTTCAGTAGACATGGTTTATTATATAGACCCAAATCATACTCGAAGAAAACAACTATCACGAGAGCGCATGAACACAGAAAGGCTCAGAAAATAAATAGCCGCAAACTTGAATATAATCATACATCTCGCCATAACCCACCATCATCATGGTCCTTTTTTTTTTTTTTATTACCGTGGATGTTCGGGTTAGCTTGCACGTACCTCGACTAATTCCACAAGCTCTGAAGTTAACGATCATATAAGTTTTCAATGACCTTGAGGTTTGTAGGATTCGAACGGGTGATTTATAGGGAGCCAACATCATAGTCTTCTCTTTGTTGGGCTATTCCTTGTTCCTGAGTTATTTTTTTAATCAGTTTTCTTCAACTTATCCATGACCTTTTCTTTGCTAGGATCTTCAGAAAGCTCTTTTTTTTTTTAAAAAAAATAAACAAATAAATAAAAAATAAAATCGAGCATGCCTATGAGCATAATCAATAGGCGGATGCTCTTCTCCGATCTGGATTCAGCCAAATCACCCCTTCCACATTAAATTTCTCCAGATCAACCCCTGTCTATATTTCCAGTTTTGGTCTGCACAACCCCCCGTCCATCATTTATTATTCAGTGTAAATGAGATTGTATTTTTCTAATAACAAAAATCCGGAAAAAAAAACATGTAAAAGATTTTATTGTTGGTATTAAAAAAGGAAAAAGGATGAGATAATAAATAACACCGAAATAGTTTTAGTTTTATTCATTATTCTTAGTCGTCTTCTTTTATTAATACCAACATCACAACCCTTGAAATAACTTTTTTTTCCACAATCTAGTGATCTATTTCTTGTGAAATAGCAAGACCCTGTCGCAAATATTTGTCTATCATATCAATTCAGATCACATGATTGATTTTATCAACTCTAGATATTGATACCGTAAAAGTTTTCTTTCATTGATTTCATGATTACAAGCTGGATCACCACTAAGTGTCCAAGGTGAAGAGATATATATACACAGCTCCCTCCATGATTTTCACTTGTATCTATGCAGAGGTTCCATGAACGTAAACATTCACAAACAATACGAACGATATACATATACATATATCTCATTAGAGACGAAAAATAGACTAGAGTTTACCTATCGTTGAAAGGGGTAATCTTGATGACCAGGCCAGGGAAAACATCATCTGGGTCATGAATGTGTGGATTTTCTTCAACAATATAAGGATCCCGACATTTTTCACTAATAGTATGCAAAGTCTCACCTTCTCGGACCACATATATCTCATCGCATGGCTTGTCCTCAAAAACCCTCGGATGCCCAACAGCAGCCAATTCACTTTCACTCACTTCACAGCAGCTCAAAACCAGCATTAGCGCCATCAACAAAGCACAATACCAAGAAATCTTTTCTGCCATCACAGTTGATGAAGAAACAGAACCCATTAATTACTTATCAACAAAACACAATTTCTTGGCTTATATAAAGAGGAGGATATGGTTTTAGGTTTCTTGAAGGGGTAATTGTATATGTATGGAAGCTGGCAATTTAAGGAAGGGTTACTGTCTCTGTCTATAGGTGGTTGGACGGATTTGGATGAGCTCTGGCGCGATTTGAAAGCGTTCCTTCAATGTGGTAGGTACGTGTCAGCGGGAAACGAATTCAACAGAAAATGGAAAGAGTTGGTTTAACTGTCTCAATTTTTAACGTTGACCTTCATTCTATTACACCAAAAATTCGTGGCATCAGTGCTGTGGTTAGTGTGTAGTTGTCAGCGAGTTTATTTTCGTGGTGGTTGGTAAGTGTTTTTATAAATATTTAATTTAATTTTATATTTTAATTTAATTTAATTTTTAATATTTTTAGATTATTTTGATATAATGATATAAAAATAAATTTTAAAAAATAAAAATATTATTTTAATATTTTCTAAATAAAAAAAATATTTTTCAATCATTTTCACAGTATATTAAACTAATATAATAATCATCAAGGGGGCAATCATTTCCATGATTTGATGATAGGAAAAAGCCTGACATTTGAGCTCACGGATATTCATTAATTAATTCCCAGGTATTGCGGGTGAAAACAGTATAAAATTGCAGGATCTATAGAACGATTAAGATACTCTTATGCATTTTTATCATATTTATGTTTTACAGTGGAGTTCGAAGTTATTTTCAGTTGGAAAAACATAAAGTTGATGTTATTTTGGATATTTTAATATTTTTTATATCAAATTTATAAAAAAAAATTACAACTTAATATTAAAAATCAAAATTAATTATGAAATTTAAAAAATCACTAGCCGTGTTCTTCATCCAAACTTAGTTACTCGAATTTCAAGCATATAACAACATATTTGTTTTTATGTTTTCAAAGTATTTTAAAAAAAAATTAAATTTTTTTATTTGCTTTAAATAAATATTTTTAAATATTTTTAAATTATTTTAATATACTTATGTTAAAAATAATTTAAAAAAAATAAAATATTATTATTTTAATATATTTTTAAACAAAAAATATTTTTAAAAATAACATTTATTATTTATTACCATTACAAACACTCTCTAACATATATCCGTGGCAAATAAGTTTTTCTGGCAAATAAGTTTTTCTAATAATATCACATCTATTGATGATGTCATAGGGGATGTACCTATATATATATATATATATATATATATATGAATGTCATCACCAGACAGGCATCGGGTTTCACGAAGCAAACATTTTAAAAGGAGCAAGTATACAAAAAGTATTGAAGAGTAGACAGGCATTGAAATACTCAAAGGGCTGGCGCCATGAAATTGCAGGTTCACCTCTTCCACTGCGGCCTTCAGGAACTTTAAGGCGTAAGGACAAAATATTCTTGTTTTCAACACTTCGTTACATTAATCTAATCAGCACAGTTACGTGTATTTGAAAACTGTCGATTTGCCCTAACAAGTCCCTCGGTTTATGTGTACTCACCGATGATCACCACTCAGTTTTGTCTTGCTGAAGAATAACAGAGTATAAACCGAAGGCCTTTCAGAAATCTGCATGTCCTTTTTTGCCTTGGATGTTTTCTCTATTTATCAGTTTTACCTTTTGCAGTATGATATTATATTGCTATGATGGTTAACAAGGATTTTCTTCATAACTAGAACGCAAAATTAAGGTAGCAAGTAGTAAAATTCTTCTAATATTTTTTAAACCCGCTCAAAAGGTTTGTCTTTGATAAGTGATAAGTCTAGAAAGATATTGTTTTATGAGAACTGTTACAACAATACTCTTTAATTAATATTATTAAAAAAAAGGTTTTTGGCCTGACAAAACAAATTGTTTTGGTAGTTTAACTTGGGAATTTACTATTAAAATCTAATCCAAATAAATATTGTATTGTGCTTAATTTTTATTAAATAAAATAAAGTTGGTGAGATTTGAACTCATAACTATTTAGCCAATAAAATTTTAATATTATATTAAATAATCATTCCAATTCAATAGCTTAAAAAAATTAAACAAAATCTTACGATAATATAGCTACTATGAAGGAAAGAAGTCTATCGTGATGAACTGAGTTTACATGGCTTACCCATGCCCACAACTCACGTCTTACCTCTGCCCATTTATCTCATGGTCAAGGCCCAAGAGGCAGGCTTATATTTAGAAATATTTTTCGAGAGAAGCCCATAGTTTGTAAGAGGGCCAGGGACCTTCCCTGCTACAGGGAAGGAGAAGGAAAACCTAAAGTAGACGGAAAGAGGCAATCTAATGCTACGAAAAAGCGGGGGAGAACAGCTATAAGGTCGTAAATTTCCAAAAGAATGATAGAGCTAGTGAAGTTGCTCCATGATGTAGGCCATGGATATCTGGATAAAATCTATTAATGTTTCCAATTTCATGAGAAAAAGCCAATACCATATAGAGCAAGACAAACAGAGCCCCCCAAATGGCCCAAAAAGAGAACATGTAAGATCAGGATCGTTGCCTCCCCATATTTCCCCTTTTCAAAATTAACGTGTCGTGTATTGTTGGTGGTGCAAATTAAACACTTGTTTATGGCCACTTTGTTGCCCCCTGATCATGCGATCTGCAATCTCTGAAAAATATCAGAACAACCCGAGTTGACAAGAAGCCACCAAGAAAATGACATGGTCACTTGTAGACCAGTCAGTTCGGAGTGGCCCATGAGTGTTGAAATAAGAATTGAACACAGTTTGGGTGAAGTCTATCTGTGTTGCTCTTCGCTAATGAGGTGAGATAATCTTCAGAATTTGGGTGTGAAGGATAAGTCTGTCAAAATCAGGCATTCAACTTTGCACTGCCGAGGATGTTTTGGTCACTCTGAGAATTGTCGGTGAAAAGGAATGTATAATAAATACCCTTCATCTGAGTTCGTGAACCTCTCAAAATCAGGATAAAACTTGGATAAAGTAGTGGGCATTCCATTAAACGTTGAAACAGAGGTAGCCATCTTTTAGTGCCTCGTTTAGGAGATTTGACCCTTTGGGCCAAAAAAAACTTATATTTATTATTATTGTTGCTGTTGTTCTTATTCAAGAGAGGATATACAGAAGAATTAGAGGATAAACAGAAGAATTAAAGATGGAATCATGGAAAAAAAAAACCCTGAGGAGATTTGAAAATGACTTTTAAATTGGAGAACATAGAAAGAAGGGGACAGGAGATCACTATCATATGTTTTTCAGACGGGTCTTCCATCCCTTGAACTTCATGAGTATCATGATCTCACTCGTTACAGATATTTCTTAATTAATTGATTGAATTATGAAATTATACTTGACATTTATACAATATATATATATATATATTAACAAATTGTATGATTGAAACCCAATCGCAGTTAAATATAATTAAAGGAGAAGGTGTGAAAAAAAATACAGTTAAATGTATGAAAAAATTATTTATTATTACATTCAAGTTCAATGGTTTAAATAAACATCGATATAGATGCAAGCATCGATCGTAATTCGTAACAGCTCCAATAAATTGATAAAATTGCAACTTGACAAGCCCATGCTAAATATATCATGACACTTGACACCGCCATGTCCCCTCACTTCGAAGGAAAACCAAAAAGAACAAGCAAGAACATAATGTCCAAAGTATAAGCTTTATAGGTAAAAGAGTAGTGGCATATTCCTTCGAACAGAACTAGACAGCAGCAACGCCTAAGCGATAAATGTTACATGGACCCAACCATGCAGCATTTTCTTAATTTCATCTTCAACAACATAGGATTCTAATCTAATACAACTACAGCCTTAATTTGAAAGCCCTAGAAATCCAGCAATGACACTGAAACTGTAACATGATTTGATTCCCAATGATAAAAATTCCACCATTTATCTGACTAAGTCTCGTATATTGTCCATGCCCATGTAGCTCCAAAGGGTGCAAAATGTGATGGACCGGTGATATATAGTTTTTTGGCTTCTTGGAGATGGAGTTTTGCTCAAACCCTAGAGAATGATTTGAGAGAAGTGGAGGAGACAACTTGCATGGAGATGGAAAATTGAGTGATGGATAACCTAACATAAGTATACAGCTCTTGTCTATCCCAATGCTCTTGTCTGCATGCCAATGGACACATATAAATAATCCCGACTATCACGGCCCATGCATATATGCTCCGGTAGTTCATATTATTCATCTTCTCGATCTTTTTTTCCCATATATATATATATAAGTCAAGAGATATATTATTAATCAAAGATTTAAATTCTCAAATTAGTTCCTCTCATCTTGTAAAAATTATAAAATTCTGACTTGATTTTATGTTTTTCTTTTTAATTTCACTTTCAATTGATTTATAATTATTACGTACCAAAACATGATGTTGGAACAAAATTTTAGCATCTAGCTACTAGTAATTGATTAATTTGTAAATATAATCAATTATAAATTAATTTTATCAACCGATTTATTCAAAACCCGACCACAATTTTGCTGGGTGTTAGAATATTTTTGATGAAGAAAAGCCTATTATTTGGGTACTTCAATTTTGTGTCTAATATTTCAGGAAGATTATTTGTGTCAATTTCAGCATGAATAATTTATTTTTTATAATATATATATATATAGGATGCCACACATAAAGCCAAGTAAAAAAAAGAATGAAGAGGAAGAAGCAGCGCAGGATATCACCATGGAAGTGCAGTGGTGGCACATGGGTTCCACGAGGAACACTCGTCCTTGGTCGACATGGTCATGGATCCAAAGCTTGACATTGTATATTTATGATGCCTTCTTGGAAGAGACAATAGCTCCATGATCGTATTGATTGGCCTGCAGGATAGAAAATATCCCTTTCATTATTGCCTTTTGATAAAATTTTCATTTCTATGCTCAAAATAAACGGCCATCATGTTTTTCTCTTGTTTTTGTTTTTCCCGGCCCTCGTCATCAAAAAACATGTAGTTTGGAACTACTCTTCCTCCTTGGCTCCGGTTTATCGGTTTTCTTTTATGTTATTATCTGGATTTTGAATTTAGATCGGAGAGATCATATATAAAAATAATTTATACAATACGAATCATTTATATAAAATATGAGAGATTATTCCGTAAAATTATATATCAATATTATATATAATAGTAAAGTAGAAACAATTTTGATTAAAAATAATTAAATATTTAATTGGAGTGTTAGTGGAGTGATATATATGTGGATTATTGTTAAAAAACTACTTGTTAAATAAATGAAAATATCATTAAGTGGGAGGGAAAAAAACAAAACAATAAATTTAAAATCAACAAACCCAAAAGAAAAAAAAGAAATATATTAATTGCTAAAAAATATATTTTGTTTAGAATGCATATGGACTATACTTAATGAGTAAAGATACAATGTATACGATCATCATAATAAAATCTTACAAAAAACACAAGAAATCCAGATAAAATAAACATATTAATTACCAAATGATTGTATGTTATATGTTTAATATAATTAAACACTACCAATTTCTTAGCAAACATCATTATATTTTTTTTTTGGACAAGTATTATGCTGTTTCAGAAAGGATTATTTTGTTATATTTTAAGAAATTATGATTTTATAATACAATATTGAAAAAATAAAAATAGGAAACAACAGGACATTAGCTAATTATATGTATTGTTATACCTGCTTAAATACAATTGAATTAGCATTTAACAGTTGCATGTTATTTTTATATAACATATTTATTCTCTCTAATCTTAATATTTATTTTCATTTGGATGTATTATTAATTAAGGAATATATATTTTTAGTATATCAAAATCATTATAAAATATTTAAAAAATATTTTTTTAAATAAATATTTTTTTAAATAAATATTTTTTTAAAATACATCTAAATACAATTTCAAACACGAAAATAAATTCAATAAAAATGCTCGGGAAAGATTATTGGGAAAATGGGGGTTACTTTTGTTAAAAAAAAAAAAAGAATTGTCCAACTTGCCCAGTGTTTGTCAAGGTCAGATAGAAAAGTGACCCAAAATAAGTAGAAATGATTAAAAGTGAGTAGGTGGCTAAGATAGCCATCGATTCTTGCAAAGAAGTCACTAGACAAGCTTAAACTCTTTAATCAATGGGTCCATGCATTAACAAGAGTAATTAATGCCGTATCATCAAATCTTTCGGGCATGCTAATGAAAGAAGAACCCCTCATCTGGAACAAGCAATTTTGCTGTATAATATTCTATGGCTAAAAGATGATTAATGAGTAGTATTTAATTACTTCAACTTTAAATTGCAATCAAGCGTGACATTTTTTCTTGGCTTAAACTTTCTTCACTTTGCGAGAAAGCAAGGTCGGAGAATCTTGTTCTCCAATCACCAGAGAAGTCTTGACTGGTTTCCGAGTCACTGGCATGAACAGAAGGAAGAAAGGTGGATATTTCCGAGTCACTGACATGAACAAAAGGAAGAAAAGTGGATCGAATCATTTCTATAAGCAAATTAATGGTTTCTATTTCAAAGCATGAATTATCATGGAAAATAAGTTCGATCACATGGATGAATAATTTTAACTCGGTAAATAACATGGAAAAGAAATAGTTAGGCTGCTTGTTAAAGGGTATTCTTTCTAGCTTAATTTATATCACCAGTACTGTCTTATTATCTCAGGACTAAGATTATTAATTTAAAACTCTTGAAGGAGTATATATCTTATTAGTAAGTAAATAATTAATAAATATAGTTCGATATTTGATTTTAACCGAAATAAAAATTACAAGTGGGGTAAATTAAAATAACAAAATAAATACCTGCACCAGTATTAAAACTCCCCGGCTTAGATTTCCTGGTCCTTGCTTAATTAAAGAGCTTTTCTTCTTGATGTTCTTCATTTTGAAAGAAAAAGGGCTCATATCAATCTCGATCTTGTTGACGATAGCATTAATTTTATTGATTGTGAAATCTAATTAGATTTAAACTATATAATCAATCAAGATCTAGCCCTCCATTATATTAAAATAAAACAATTATAATTTTTAAGACTCGATTTAACCTCACTTCATTTATAAAAGTTACCAGAAATATATAATCTCCGGATCAAACCTGTTTTTCAATTAATATCCAAAGACAAACATGTGTAAACAGATTACTTGAAACGATTTTGATAGCTAGCTTGTCACTTTGATTTTGATTTTGATTTAGATGTTGTTTGTGAATGTGATAATATTTCTTTTAAAGTATTTATTTTAGAAATATATTAAAATAATTTTTTTATTTTTAAAAAATTACTTTTCACCTCAGCACATCAAAATAAAATAAAAATATAAAAAAATAATAAAAATAATTATTCTTTTTAAAATATTTTTAAAACAAAAAAAAGTAAACAGGATATTAATAATTAATCCAAAATCATACTGAGTGGCCGCAGTTCTTATTAATTAGTGTACTGTAGCAATTATTTACATCAGTTCATTTTTTTTAAAATATAAATATATAACTAGGAGAAAATAAAAATAAATGGAGATATTTTAATTATTTTTGAAGGATCGTAGATTTTATACTATCATCATTTTATATTTGTTTTTTTAAAATAAACTAAAAAATAACTAATTAGACTACCCGAATATAATAAAAATATTATTATATAAAATATTATGGGACCGCCTCTCATAATAACAATACATGAGAAGAAAAATATTTTGTTTTCTTGAATCCCCAATCTTTCTTATTATAAAATAGTCCACTCACTCCACTCATTACTCGACACATACTGTAATTATACCAGTCAATTAATTATCATAATACATTATATCTTGTCGTCTTAATACTAATTAAGCTCTTAATTTTACTAACAGTAGATGAAACAGTGATATTCAGCAGGGTGGTCCTCAGAGGTCAACCTATAGGCAGGAAAGAAATGGTCATATTCCCAGGAACTGTTTGTCTGGCGCGCACTCGATCAAGAACACTGACCCATCTCTCTTTAAGATCTTCAAAACATATGCGTGAATCTGCAACAGAGCTATCATTGAAAAAGGCAGCAAGGCGTACAGGAATGATGCTCACCCAACATCCACACCCTGTTTTCGATCGAAAAGAGTAAGACAAGGGCCTCATTTCCCTCGTGGCATTTCAAGACCACCAAACGGTCCTCCCTCCCTTCCTCGCCTACGAAGGAAAAATATCTCTAAGCTCCTGCTCTCTGTTATTCGATCCTCAAGACTTTTTTTTTTTTATATAACTGGAATATCTAGACCAGCTTGTGGATACCCTAACTAAATCCTCATACTCTCGCGCCAGTGCCTGCAGAGATTTCCCACACAAAAAACAAGGCAAATCACTAGTTTTTTACATTAAAAAACATGATCTCAAGAAAATATAGCCAATAAAATTCAAATCTAAACCTAAAAGAAACATTCCTTTTAAACTAAGAACTTTACCAATATGCTAGCCAGATTTCTTCCTCGAGACTCTCTCAAGTAAACTTTATTTTATCTTAATCTGTTTGAAAGTGTAGTTATTATTGTTTTTCAAAATACTTTTCATTCATAAATATATTAAAATAATATATTTTTTAATTTTTTAAAAATTATATTTGATATCAGCGCATCAAAATGATCTAAAAAAACTAAAAAATATTAATTTGAATTAGAGAAAAAAATAAAAATTAAATTAAATTTTTTTAAAACACAAAAACAAACAGGAAAAACATTGACACTCTGTGATTTAACTCGCAAGTACCGATCCAAATATATTTCAATGAGTGAGATATATTTAATAAGTTATAAATATAATATAAATAATGTAAAATCCGATCAAACTCGATTCCATGTATATATTAGTTTTACATTTGAATACCATAAAATATTCCCTTTCCGTACATCCTCGTCTCTCTATTTTGAATACTTTTTTTAACAGAAAACAGAAAGTAAATTCTTGAGTTTTTTTCATCCAATTAATTTATATCTTGGGTCATACAGTGCGGCTATGATATCATTACTTTTCTTGATTTCCAATGAATTTCTATTTATAGAAATAATAGCACAAAGAAATGTATTGATAATTAATATTTTGAAAGCTAATATCCCGAATAAGACACGCATTAATATATATTTAAAAACTTGAAAAGCAAGTTAATTATTATTATTATTAATTTAATTTGACCATAGATGAAGCTTAAATAATTGGAAGTTCCCTTTTCTTTTTGGAACTTCCAAGGTTTCACTGTTCAGATAAGGAAAGAAAATCCAGATGTTGCTCGCGTAGATCTTTTGCTAATCTTATGACGTGGCATTAGGTAATTGACCAATAATAATAAAATTGTTAAAAATCAAAAGCCAAAATCTCCTACGTGTCATTCATCCGTCGCTCCCTTTAGATCCGCGGTCCATTCACAAACCAAAAAATAAAAACCAAAAACCAAAAACCAAAATAAAATAAAATCTCTCTCTCTAGTCATGTACCACGCTTTATCTCTCTAATACACTCATAGTTTCATTTTTTTCTCTCTCTAAAAAATTTCCATGGACACTAATTATAAATTCTGATATCATTCTCTTCTTTGATCTCTCCCCACTCCCCCAATCTTCTCTTCTTCAACAAATCTCTCTTTGCACCTCACATTTTCCATTCCTTAAAAAGGAATAGGATTTTTTTGGTTTGGTTTCTCTCTCACTTTCACAAAACAGAACCCAAACGTAAGACAATAATAAAAAAAAACACTATACATTTAGCTTCTCAGGTACGTTTCCGTCAACAATATTAATCCTTGCTTTTCTCAATCTGATTAATTTTCGTGCCTTTTTTAAAAAGATTTGATGACTCTATCGATCGAAATCCAGTTTTAGGGCATATATTTTTATTCTTGGTATGAATTTCTGAGTGAATTTAGGGTTTGTATTTGTATTTTTGGGGTTTGGTTATTTTTTGTTAATGTTTTAGGATTGTGTAGTTATGCGTGATTGGTGGATTTAGAGAAGGGTTGTTGTTGTGAAGGGGGGGTGTGAATTTTGATAGTGGAGGTTGTGAGGTGCAGGGGGTAGGAGGGGTTGTGTGAGGATGACGGATTTTCAACCATTGCAACAAAAGCCTGAATCAACGGATGATGCCCGGATGGAATTTGAGAGGGGGTTGGAGGAATTGATGCGTGGGCATTTGGATGATTGTATGCCATTTGCTTCGTGTAGTTCTAATAGGAACGTGGATGAGGAGGATGATGAAGGGGATCAGCTTGTGCGAAGGAGACGTAGGTCTGAACTTGAGGGTGATGATTTGGCTGAGTCATCAGCTGTGAGGCGGCGCCACTCTCGTATTTTGAGTAGGTGGGCTGCTCGCCAGGCGCAGGAGATGATGACGCCTATGGAGAGGAGGAGTCGTGAGTCAGAGTTGATGGCACTTGCAGGTTTGCACACGGTTTCCATGCTTGATTCCTCATTTTTGAGGGAGTCACAGTCGCCTACTGCAAGAAGGCAGGGGGCAGTGGAAAGGCCGAGTACTCAGGCGTCTGCAATTTTGCAAATGTGGCGGGAGTTGGAGGATGAGCATTTGTTGAATAGAAGGGAGAGATTGAGGCAGCGAAGGAATGCCGAGTCTAATACAAACATGTCGGTTTCAAATGCATCAGAGAGTCGGGGGAGTGAGAATCAGGGAAGTTTGGAGGATGCAAGTGAGAGTGAAAATGACTTTGGACCTTGGTCACATGACCATATGGTGTCACAGAATGAGCGTGGGGATAATGAGTCTAGCAGGGAGCAATCTCCGGATATTGGAGAAGTTGAGAGGAGCGTGAGGCAGATTGCTCGGGGATGGATGGAGAGTGGCATTAGTGACCGTGCTTCTAATGTATCCCAAAGGAATGGTAGTCCCAGAGCAGAATGGCTTGGTGAAACAGAGAGGGAAAGAGTTAGAATTGTCAGGGAGTGGGTGCAGATGGCAAGTCAGCAGCGAGGAGCTCGTGCTAGCCGGAGGGAAGATCAAGCTGCTGGACACAATGCACAAGTTGACCAAGCTCGTGATGGGTCAGTTGCTGACCATGATGAAGGGCAACCGGAACATATTCATAGGGACATGCTGAGGTTGCGTGGAAGACAAGCGATTCTTGACTTGCTTGTCAGGATTGAGAGAGAAAGACAGAGAGAACTTGAGGGACTATTGGAGCATCGGGCTGTCTCGGATTTCGCTCACCGCAATCGCATTCAGGTCAGTTCTTTGTCGTAATTGGATTTTGTTGGTATCATTTCTTAGTAATTTAACCTAACTTGTTGTTCAGTGTAGGTTTAAAGATACAATCACTATAAGTTTGGGAAGCTTGTCTTAAAATAATTTAATCGTTTACAATTTCATTGGTTTAATTTATTCCAATGGTATATGCAAAGACATTAGAAAGCAAGGTTATATAAATTTATGATTAATTTAAACATACTGGGATTTCTATATCATATATACCCATCCTCAAGGCTAATATCTGCCATGTTTGATTGAGTTAAATTTAGTTAAGACATAATGTTTCTAGTGGAAACTCTATTAGCTAATCATAACAACACTCTGACAATCTACTTATATATGATGATTGGAAATTCTCTCTTCTAGTCCCTTGTTGCGATTCCTTGATTGCTCACTCTTAAATCTTTTCCAGTCATTACTAAGAGGTAGATTCTTGCGAAATGAAAGACCGGTTGAGGAGGAGAGACCGCCTTCTATGGCTGCTAGTGAACTAGTCCAATTAAGGCAGCGGCACACTGTTTCTGGCTTAAGGTATGTGTTTTCCTCTATTCCTGCTCCAATCCGTAGAAGACTATTGAGAATGTTCATCTGATTGTTCAAAAACTTCAACAGTGGTGCTCTCGAGGATACTGTTTTCTTTATCTTCCTTCTAAGCTGCACATTGTTTAGATGTATTAGGATACATATTTTGTTATAGATGTATTAGGATCATCCTATCAAGGAAACATATGGAACACAACTTTCACTTCTCAGAGCGATTCAGACAAATTTGTTATGGAGATGTTCCCCGTTCCTCTGAGGTGTTTGTATGTAATCCAGTGATTATTCGGCTGTTGATTGCTGATAAGATAAGGAAATTCATGGGTGAAAATGGGAATTTTAATGCTGCCAAATTCAATTTATTAAAAAAATAAGTTTTCCAGGCTTTCCAGTCATAGATGAGAGGATGGGGATGGTGTGTGCACTTGGTGGTTTGGCAAATTCATTGTCTTTCTGTGCATGTTATAGTTGGAAAAGATGATATTGTCCATACATCATTATGGTAGTTTTGCTTGGGGCATTGGATGGCGCATTTTGACTTTTATATTGGTGATATCAATGGTAAGATAAGAGTGGATTTATATACATAAATGCACAATTAAGTTTTGTGTTTATGTGTGTTTGGGGTAGTGGGTTAAAAAGATTAAATCAGGAATTGTAGAAAACAAAATTAAATCAGGAACCATGCATTGGAAGGCAGTCGGCCTCTAGACAGCAAGTGATGGACTATTGGGTGTGAAAAGATCTTAAGTTTCTGATTTGTATTGTTAACCTAACTGAGACAAATACTGTGTGTGAAGGGTAGATGCTGAAGCTCCAATGTTTGAAATATAATCTATTTGTACACATGGGTGCCAATATTTTATTATAAGCTGCTTCAGATGCAGATATCAGTTATTTATCAATTCCAAAACCACTTTAACAAAATTAACAGTTTCAAGAATATGTTACATCCTTTAGTAACTGATGCAGAGTTTTGAATCCCAATTTCATATCATTGGAAGAAAGAATACTGGACACCACCTTTCTTCCCTGTTTCCTACAAATAGATGGAACTTGCCATGGAGAAATCTGCAATAATGAAAGCAAACCATATCTTGCCTGCAAACAAGACCCTGGCATTTTCTTCCTTCTTTATGCATCCACCTTCTGACTTGGCCTTCTTCTTGTGGAGCAATGTTACATCCTCTTAAAAATTGAGTTGTTGCCTTTTGGCTTGTTTGCACTTGATTAATGTGTTGCTGCTATTGCAGTTACTGAACAATGAAAAAAGAAATGGTTTCAGTTGACTGTCCTAATGGCATTCATCTTCTCTCTTTCAGGGAAGGGTTTAGGTCCAGGTTGGAAAATATTGTTCGTGGTCAAGTAAGCAGCCATTCTGATACCACACCTAATACTAACATCAATGATTCTGGAAATGATCGGACTCAAACAAACACTCATCAGGACATCCAACATGAGGAGAATGATCAACCACAGCCTAGGAGTCAAGAAAGTGACGTGCGTCGTTTGCCTGATCAAACAAACAGCTCGGGGGGCAACAATGCTACTGATAACATGAACCGGCAAGAAACTGCTAATCAAGGAGAAGGTTGGCAGGAGCAAGTAACCAATGACGAGAGAGGAAACTGGCAACAGTCTGGCTACAGTCAGTTGGATGAATGGAGAGGTAGTAATGCGGAACCTATGGATGGAAATTGGCAAGAGAACTCAGTGAATGAATGGTCACGGGAAACACCTGGAAATGTGCCTGGTGAACAAGGTCGACCACAAGGAGCCCAGGAACTTTGGCGTGAGGATGGCTCTAGTGAAACTGTTGAAAATTGGACAGTGGGGTCTTCTGATCCTCCAAGAACTCGCCGTGCTGTTCCAATGAGAAGATTCAATAGATTTCACCCTCCTGATGATGAGAATGTGTATAGTATGGAGCTTAGGGAACTATTGAGCAGGTAATTGATCTGTTGTCGAATGCCTTTTATGTGTTGAAAGTCATAAGAATTCACTTTGATCATTCAATGGAATTTACCTTTTGTGTTTTAGGAGAAGTGTTTCTAATCTTCTTCGTAGCGGTTTCCGTGAAAGCCTCGACCAATTAATACAGTCATACGTGGAGAGGCAAGGTCGCTCTCCCATTGACTGGGATTTGCACAGAAACTTGCCAACACCAACTCCCACATCACCAGAACGGGATGAGGAGCAGCAAAGAGATGAACAAAATGAGGGTCAACGCGATGCTGTAAACAGACCTTCACTCGTCTTGCCATCTCCACCTGTGCCTCCACCTCAGCCACTGTGGCACCAGGATTTGCATCACACTAGCTGGTCTCGTCATAGCATGCATCGATCAGAACTAGTGAGTCATCTTTATCCTCTGCAGATATTGAAACAATGTGTATATTATTACCAGATTGATAGTGTTCATTTTTCTTCTTCTGTCAATTGATTATGTTGGGCATTTTGTCTAATTCTCTATAATAAAGGGCATACAAAAATCTGCTCTCTGGCTTGTTCTGAAAACCAAGATTGGTTCATTTTTTATGATTAAAGAGTTTGGGGTACAAAATCATTGCCATATATTTTCAGCTGAGATGCATTAAGATTCAGTAGAATGTATTTCTTTGTTGTAACTTCTGTTTCCGGTGTCTGTAGTACTATAAATCTGCCAGTTTTTACACATGCTTGCTTTCAGTACTTTGTGCTATTTCTTCTAGTGCAAGTTTTATCTGAACGTGGATGCTGATACTGATGAGCAGGAGTGGGAGACAATTAATGATTTAAGAGCAGACATGGGAAGACTTCAGCAAGGAATGAGCCACATGCAGAGGATGTTGGAAGCCTGCATGGACATGCAGCTTGAGTTGCAACGCTCGGTCAGACAGGAAGTCTCTGCTGCTCTGAATAGATCAGCTGGTGAAAAAGGTTTTGTTGGCTTTCAACATTTTCGTTGCAAGGTTGTTGATCAATTACCCTATCTTTGATTGTTGACTTGAAAGATGTCTCATGTTGCAGGGTTGGGTGCAGAGACATCTGAGGATGGGTCTAAATGGGGTCATGTAAGGAAAGGGACATGTTGTGTTTGCTGTGACAGCCATATTGATTCTCTATTGTACAGGTATCATTGCCTTTTTTCTTCTGAGGTTTTTCGTGGTCAACTCAAGAGAGCTTTGGAATGAGTCTTCCCCTTTCGGGATTTGCTGATTTTATTTTGCTGCTGCTTTTCTTTTATTAACATATCAGTTCAAATTGGGTGCAGATGCGGGCACATGTGCACTTGTTCAAAATGTGCAAATGAGTTGGTCCGTGGCGGAGGAAAGTGCCCATTGTGCAGAGCACCAATTGTCGAAGTGATCCGAGCATACTCGATACTGTAAAGATGTGGATAGGAAAAGTAATAAAAAAAAATGAATTGAATTGAGTGGTAAGGCTGGAGGGAACCAATGGTAGTTCCTTCTAAGTGAATTAGAAGCTGCTGCTTATCAGTCTCTCGTGCCTGTAGAGTGTCCAGTCATTGCCTCTGTTTCTCTGATTATATGTGGGAATGTTTTGAAAAATGTATAATTGGAATAACAAATGGCACCTCCATTCTTTCATCCGTAAATAAATTGTTCGGCTAAAAAAATTCTTTCCTTTCTTAGACCCTTTGTTCATGACAAGCACATCTCTTAGGATTGGATAGTTGAGGCTGAAGTCTTGAAGAGTTTCTTTGCTTTATTCTCTCAACGAGGAAATTCTAAATTAAAAGGAAAAAAAGAGATTGAAACTCAAATATTTAAATCAATGGAGAAGCCGTGAAGAACTCATTGATAAATGAGATTGATTGCGGCAAAGACCATGTGCCTGCCAAAAAGAAGAATTTGACATGAAGTTTGTTTTTCTGACGAATAATAAGGAATGATAGATAGATTACAAGATTACAAGAACTCCTCAAGCCAAATCTCCCGTGTCAAGGACGTGGACAAGCACGTAAATGGCAACACATCTCCTCTCCAGCTGCTGTTCATCTGGAGATGCTGGGGGCTATGGTAACGAAGTTCCTTGGCCGTCCCCCCCATATAGCTTCTCAACTATTGTATGGACACCAAAATTTTCTACTATAGCGTTATCTTCCTTTACTTCCACGTATAGTTTCAATGCCTCTCCACCTTCCATTGCACATGGAAGCTCAGTAAATGGCAAGTATTTCACCAAAGAATGGTTGGTGGATATTTTACCACTCGGAAACAACCTTTCGAAGAATTGAATATAATTACTAATTATATCTTATCACAGTAGAGGCATGCGCAACACCAAATGATCCTTCATTTGCTGCAATGACTACGTAAATAACCAAACAACCAATGCTTGGAGTTACCTATCTGCAACTGCTGGAACATAAAATGATAATGACGACCGGTCTCCACGATAGCTGAACCAACCTGGTATCTCACCACTGGGTGTAAAATATCATACTGTGCTCACCCTTGAACAAAGCCTGGTTCAGGTACAGATAAAATTCTAAACCTTAAAATATATGCAATATACTAATCATGCGTGTGCATGCAGAAAAAGAGAGTGAGGGGTAACCTGAGCAAGAGTCTTCTTAAAATTATTTGCTACATTGCTGCGGTCATCCAACAGAATGGGCCAGACACTGACACCTTTCATGCCATGAATCTCAATTAGTTTTTGGCACCCACTCAAGAACAGTGGAGGTACTGATTTTGTATGACTTCAGAGTCTTTCCATTGATGTGAAATGAAGAGCGTAAAACTCCTTTGAACATGAAGGGAACTCCGAGATTGATAGAAGATCTATGCAGTTCATAACGAACACACGCTCTAGCTTAGAAAGGCAGGTGACTCTAGAAGGTATTTAAAGGATATGTTTCCTGATAAATCCAATTTCTCAAGAAGCTTCTGAGTATTAGTTTCTCTAGACCTGAACTGTGAAAGTTTGGTGTCTTAACAAGGTTTTTGGAATAGCTGAGACTTGGGATTTTCATCTTGTTGAGAAGCTGTAAAGACAGCAAGGAAAATGAGCGAAAAACAATCATGAAAAACAAAAAATGCAACTGAAAAACAATCATGTGCCTTACCTTGATCTGATTCAAGAATTCTTTGATGTTGCTGTTCTGCATAGCAAGAACAACTAGGCTCTTCAGTTGAAAATTGGATGGTAAAGATTTCAAAGGGCATTAAATATCTCATCCTTACAAATGATTTAGTGCTTATAGGTAGAGTTTTTGATGTAAAATGTACAACTATTTACACCTAGTGCGAACCCCTCCACAGCTTACGTTCCCTCAAAACAGTTCAAAAATAGCAGAAATATTACATATAATGATGTGGAAGATGGTCCGTGCCAAAACATTTTGTTAAAATTTCCAAAAAGTTGACAGACAAGAGGTGGAAAATTGTTTTTGCGCGCAAGACCAAATTAGGTATATGCAATTAATTCTTACCATCCTAATGTTGAGGACATCCTGCACATCCTCGGGAAGCTAAATTCTGCTGCGTTTTCCTGATCAGGTGACATTTCACGAGCAATCTCTCTTCCCATATCTCGTAACAAATCATGCATCTCTAACTTATTCAAGTTGATATTAGTTAAAAGAGGCCTCACAATGAGAATACCAATACTAATTTCTTGAAAGCAACCATGGCCATATAGCATCTCAGCTATATATTCTTTGTCCGAATCAAAGAAAAAGCATGCAATATCAAGGAATATGGCTCACAGTATCATCATCTAGTGTGTCAAAACATATTCTGAATTTCTCTGAATTTGTTGGTATGGAATTTTTTTGTAGTTTCTCATTAACACTTTTCCATACAAGTATACTTCTTTTGAACAAATAAGAACTCAAAACTTCAAGAGCTAAAGGAAGTCCTAGTCCACTACACTATCCAAAAGCTCCACACAATCTCATTCGGATGGGTGCTCCTATAGGCATGCCAATCCAACTTTGTAGCTAATTCTTTTCATCTGGTTCAATTTCATTTAGCAAATGATCATTTCTAGATGTAATGATTATTCTGCTTTTAGAACTAAACCAACTTCGCTCTCCAAACAAGGCATCTAATTGTTCCAATTTATCTACATCATCAAGAACAACAAGAGCTTTTTGGCGGCAAACTCATTCTTTGATCAAATCCCTTCCTCATTCTTTGATCAAATTGATTCCTCTTAAAGCATTTTTATCTTTAGAATCTTTAGTTCAAGAAATTGTTCTTGTAATTGAACCAGACCTTCCAATTACATTGAGATTTCTCCGACATTCAAAAGAAAACAAATTCTCTCAAACATTTAACATTCGTTAAGCACAACCTTTGTTATAGTTTTCTTGCCTACTCCTCTCATCCCATCTATGGCCACAACGTAAGCATCGTCTGTAGCAATTTTTACCAACAAAATAATCTTATTGACACGGAAATCAATACCTACTGGATGCTTGGAAACATGCAAGTATTTGCGATCCAATTTATCCAACATCTTCAACGATCCTTGGATTAATCTTGATTCATTCCTACACAAAACCAAATCATCAAAGAAGAATAAATGAACATGTATTTAATTTTATAATCAGAAGCCATTAGAGGACCATGCCGTGCTAAAAAATATTATTTCTTCTACATGTATAAGAGCAGATCTTATCATCTTAGAACCAAAAAAAAAAACCTTACCCGTTTGACATATTAGTGAAGTCCCGCTGCTACCTAGATCGAATGATCTGCAACCTTCATGAAAAGAGACTTTCTCCGCTTGTTGGCCTTCCCCATTAAGCACCCTTCATACATCTCAGACGCTTCTGTAGATCGGTAATACTATCTTTTCCTCAAGGAATTTCGCTACCGCCCCGGAAAGCATGCAGTCCTGCCTGGACCAAAATAGTGTAAATATGATCGGTACAATTCAATAATACATTAGGAATATATATGAGACAACACGGGCCGTTTGTTTGTAGCAACATAGTTTTCTCCCGAAATGTTTTTTTTTAAGTAAATTTTTAAAAGTTAATTATTTTTGAATATTTATTAATATTACAAAAAGTAAAATAAAAAAGATTTTTTAGTGTTCAGCCAAGTCATTAAAAATAAGTTAGAAAATATCTTATTAATATTTTAATTTTTTTTAAGTTTATTAAAAAAAATGATGATCAAATCTGATAGATAAAAAAATTGAAAGATTATGAAATTAAAAAAATTATAATTTCACACATTATTTTAAATAAAATAAATAGCTATAAAAAAATAGAGACCAAATATAATAGATAAAAAAATTTAATTAAAAAAATGATAAGAGAAAAGCAAATAACAATAAAAAAAATGAAGGACCAAAAAAGGATTCAGAACAAAATATATAGTAATTAAAATATTAAGGATGAAATTTGATATAATTAATACATAACAAAAAATTTCTGGATTTTCTACAATTCCTGAAAAAGTATTTTCTACACAAAATAAAAGGAAAATATTTTTTTGAAAACTAAATCAAAATTTTCTTTGACTGAAAAATGTTTTTTATTAACTAATTTTTCTAATGGTAAACAACCCAAAAAAATTTAAAAAATAATTTTTATAAAATTATTTTTCATAAAACAAGCATGATTGCTTCTACTTTCCTAGAAAATTCTTAACTTATTAGTCAACAGTAAATAGTTGTTAATATCCGGTTAAAAGTTAACTTGAAAAAATGTTTGTAGTGGAATTAAATAATAAATTCATTTTAATATTGGATCAAATTTGATTTAAACTTGATGAGTTAGCTCCAATATTTTTTTAAAAAATAATTAATTCAAGTTAATTTAATAACTTACATGTTAATTTAATTATCTAATGACATAATGTATTTTTTCAAATTAATCCTTGAACCCGGTCTAGCAAACACAAAAAGAACTGTTTCAATTTTTAATTTAATCCAAAATCAAAGTATTTTTATCAATTAGATATTAAATGATGTTTTTAATAGCATGGATTTGCATATTTGTTAGATGGTAATTATTTGTAAACTTTGACCGGATAACCCAATCGAGAGATGTCTAAAATATTTATCCAATTAATGAAATCATACTCAATTGAGAATATATATATATATATATTGTGTATTATTCATTGATTTGATTAAACCATTGAAATTAACGAGGTTGAAAAAAATTATCAAGAGAAATGAGAAAGATTAAGAGCGTTTTTTATGAGTTGATAAAATTGAACTTTAAAAAACTTAGTGAAGCGACAATACCTATAAAAAAAGCACTATAATACTTAAGTTAGTATAATATTTGAACAAATAGCAAAAAATTAGTTGTCTTCTCTAGATTTAAATGTTTTTTAAACCTTGTTTAAAGTCTAATTTCATACTTGTGTTGTTTAAAAAGAGAAACTCTATAAATATGGTTCAATAATGTTTTTTTCTTTTTGCCCATAGGCTTAAAATCTAGAGAAATAAAACTATGTTTATATAGATATTTTAAAGATAAATATCTTATAAAAATTTAATATAAATATCTTATAAATATCTATGATATTTATATAAAAATATGTAATATTATATACAATACTTATGGAGTTTTTTCGGGAAAAAAAAACTCAGAAATTCATTGTAAAGAAAACGATTAGAATATTGCTAATTGAAAATGATGGAGAAGCGTGGCAAGCTAAAGAAACAGGGAGAAAATCATTCAATACCTAACCTATCAGAACTCAAAAAAGTAAATTTTGTCAATCGAGTCCCAAATATTCTAGGATCTTCAATCGAGTCCATCTGTTAATATTCATTAACTTTCCATCAAATTTCATTGAAATGAAGTTATTTTATTGCATAGAATATGTAAAGTAGTCTTAAAAACATAGATGAAAATTCATGAAAGTACTCAATAAAAAAATCACGAAAACATTTGGAACCTAATTGTTAAGAGTTGTAAATTGGGAATTCAGTCTAAAATGTGCACCAGATTAGAGACTAAATTGAGGTTTACCTTGAATTCTTTTGTGGCAATAACTTTACCCACTACCTGTATTCCTTGTACTGCTTTAGCGCTTCATGGATGCTGCAAAGATGATAAAAGGTAAATGACTTCCATGCTTTTTTTCTTTTTCTTTGATGCATGTTTTGGTTCTCTTCCATGATCTTTTGCAAGGTTTCTTTCATGTCAGTTACTGTACTGATTGAGCATCCTATTGAGTGTTATCATAGCAGCTATCTTGCTGTGCCTTCCAGCTGCTTGTTAAAATGCACAAACAGCGGTCTCTTCCTCAAATCCTAGGCTGTTATGGATACTTTGGCCATTTCAATCTCATCTTTTAGAGAACATATAATTAGAATGATTGCTTGGTGAATGGAAAAAAAAACATCAACCTAAAAGAAAACGTTTGTTTTGTCATAGATCACAAATGTTGATAACCCACAAGACAGGATCAACCTCTTGGTGCGGAAGATAGACAAGCCTACATGGTAAGAGATTTGCAAAACAGGGTTTTGTTTTTACGGAAAATTCTTTAGGTTGCTGTCCTGCCACAAATGACCCAGTCAAGGAAAAACCCCAAATCCTCCAACCCTAACTATCTCCAAACAATCAAAGCACAGAATGGGACGGGGAAGATAAGCAAATCATTCAAAACAGGTATAAAGACGATATAGGAGCTAAGACTAAGCTTCATTGATTAGAACAAAAGAAACTACATGGATTTTGTTCAGATCAGGACCTAAACAACCTTTACATCAAACATAAATCCTAATTCCACAAAAGCCCAACAAGCACTAACCACCTAAGAGCTAGTGAACTTGGTAACAGCCTTAGTCCCTTCAGAAACAGCATGCTTAGCAAGCTCTCCAGGCAAAACCAATCTGACAGCAGTCTGGATCTCCCGAGAGGTAATGGTGGGCTTCTTGTTATACCTAGCAAGCCTCGAAGACTCTTGAGCAAGCTTCTCAAAGATATCATTGATGAAACTGTTCATGATACCCATAGCTTTGCTTGAGATCCCAATATCAGGGTGGACTTGTTTCAAGACCTTGAAGATGTAGATCTTGTAAGTCTCCACATTCTTCTTGGTCCTCTTCTTCTTCTTCTCGCTAGCTCCTTCTTTGGGCAATTTCTTCTCTGCCCTCGGCTTCTTCTCCGCTGGTGCCTTCTCTGCTGCGGCTGGCTTCTTCTCCGCCGGCTTCTTCTCGGCCTTGGGTGCCATTTGGGACTCTTGAAAAAGAGAGATTAATATAGAGGGGAGAGGAAGATTTTTTTTCTTAGGAGAATTTTTGATGGATGGGGTAGATGGAGTTACGCGCTGTGTTTATATAGGGAGAGGAGGTGAGTGGTGATTGGTTGGTTTTGAGGAGACGCGGATCGATAACGTGGATGGTCGGATTTGAAAAGATTTAAATAGACAGTGAGAGATTGGGTTGTTACAATTTAGGGACCGGGGTTTTTCGAAAGTTGAAAAGCAGGTAGGGTCAATGGTTCTTTTGAAAATTTTCGCGTTTCGCGGGTTTATTTTGGACTGGGCCAGACCTTAATTCAGCAAGCCCAACTTTTAAGTCCAGTAGTTTAACAAATAACAACCCTGAAAATCATGTTTAATTCTCTCCCAAAAAACTTTTCTTTTGGTCTTTTGTCATCTAGGATTTGATCCGTGAAATTTCTCCTTGATGCACCACCAGTTTAAGTGTACATAGACAGGTTAAAACCTGATTAGGAATAGACAAACTCAAAAATAGTGATTACTGATCATTGATGCTGAAAAAAACCTCTAAATAGACTAAGTTATAGCGATTAAATTCAGTCCAAAACTCGTTTCCAAACTAGGTTTTTAGCTGAACTAAAAGGCATTAATTTAATATCATTTAAATTGATTTTCCAAACTAGGTTTTTAGCTGAACTAAAAAGCATTAATTTAATATAATTTAAATTGATCTACATTAACTCAGTCGCCTAATAATACAAACTTTTATAATGATTAGTCGTTTAACTAAGTCTGATAGCTATGAGCTCATCTAGTGCGGGAGGAGAAGATAGAAGGAAGGAATCTTTAGGCGAGACGTACAAAAACAGCTGCAACATTATGGCTGGGACAAGAGTTGAACACGGGATGCAAGTGTGAAACGGTAAATAAAAAAACTATGAATTATACTTTGGAATTGGCATGTCCAATCACTGCTGTGTGATTTTACACAAGAACATGCTATAACGTGGCAAGAGGGAGCATATTTCTAGTTCAGTTTTCGTTGTGTTCAATAAGCAGACACTATCATTTCATATGTGACTTCGATCTATGGAGAAGTTATGATGTTCTATTAAATAGGATTTGTAGCAATGGGATCTACAATAAATAGAATTAGTGAAAAGAATGGAGCTCCGGCAAGGGGTGCTCCGGCCAGGAATGGAAAAGGTTGAATTTTAGAAACCACGGGAATGTCCTCTGGACTCATGAAAACCACCTTCGTCCATTATTGACAGGCTTCAGCTTTAGTACAAGTTTCGCACGTTCAGCTTCAACTTCTGCATATTTGAGGCTCATGTCGAAGTAGCGCTCCTGCAAATCTTTTAGCTCTGTCTGAAGTGATGATATCTTACCCTCATATCCATCTCCTTCGACTACTACATCTTCATCCAACAACTTCTTGGGAGCATTTAATGGATCCTTGTACTCCTCGGTTAACAAGCTGAAACATAGGCAGAAATTAAAACATTGTGAATTAGACATAATGTGACGGGGGCGCATTGTTGTCTAAGATGACATTTTGATACTGTCAAATTTCAAATGTTTGTGCAAGCGAAAGCAGAGAGCACTTGTACCAACCTCTTAAGCTGGGCTTTGTACATATCATTTGCCTCCAAAGCCTCAGCTAGTTCATTCTCGAGTAGTTGGATCTTTGACAAAGAATCCAATCCTATACCTGGAGCATTTCCAGTATTAAAATTCGATTTCGTACCGACCTGCATTGGAGAAAGAATTTCAGAAATAAATAACCAACCATGTAGTCCATTATTTCATAGACAATACTTCTAAACTATTTGCCTCCTCTTTTTCATTTGGTGAGAAGTAATGTACAAGCTAATAATTTCCCTGATAAAAAGTTACATTAACTATTCTCAATTGAAAATGAGATATAAATTGTTCGTGCTGACCTGTGAGACACTGAATTCATCAGGAGTAGAAGAATTCATGTCACTGGATTCAGGACCAGAAGGGAGGCTTGCATCACTGAAACTATGTTGATCCTGTTTTGATGCTTTCCTCTGTTCAAGTTCCTCTCCAAGAGCTTGAGCTTTCTTCAGGCACTCCTGCTTCTCCTCTTCGAGGTATCTTATCTTCCTCTGGAATTCACTATTTGCTCTCTTAGCCCGAGCAAGCTCATTTTTCAGCTCAGCATCCTGAGCACCTATTGCTTCTCTTGCGGTTAAATCCCCATCCAGTCGCAAAAGCTTCTCCTCCAGGGCAACTTTACTCCTTTTGCAGTCTTCTAATTCAGACACAGCCCTCTGCATGTCAGAAATCTTCTGCATAGACAGGATTTTCTCGGTCTTCAGTTCCTCGTAATCCCCTGATAACATCTGCAATGAAGCTTCAAGCTTTTGATTCTCAAATTTGACCTCATTAAGCGATCTTTTAAGATCCAGAATCTCGTCTTGAAGAAGTGATGTTTTCTGCAATTGGATCTGAAGGCTGGAAGTTTCCTCTGCAACTTGTTGCCTCGCATATTCAGAAGCTTTAAGTTTTATTTCCAGCCCCTTAACACTGCTTTTATGTTTCTCTTCATTGGATTTGACATCTTCTAACAATTCAAGCAGCTTTTCATGATCAGCCATCAGAACTTCCTGATTTTGTTTGGAAGCAGCAAGTTCTTGCATAAGTCCAAGCACTTTAATCTCTGATTCCATCTGGAGGGTACAGAGGTTACTCTCAGATAATTCGAGTTTTCCTTGTAATTCTTGCAGAGAAGCTTCCAGCATAGCTCTACCTGAACGCAGATGAGACACTTCAATCACAGCTTCTGAAGCTGTCCTTTCCTTTTCTCCATGAGTTGCAGATATCTGTTCAGTCAGATGTGCAACCTCTCTTTGAAGATTCTCAACTTCAACTGTCTTCTCCAAGTGCATCTGGTTCAGAAAATTCTCCTCCATAGCAAGTTTCTCTTTATATTTCTTGTTTTCTTGAAGAAGTGAATCTAGTTCTATACCAAGTGCTTGCTCTTTTGAGGCAATTTCTTGCTGCAGCAATATATACTTTCCTTCAAGAGCTTCTACTTCCTTCGACATATTAGAAAAACACTTTTCTGAATCCCTTAACTCAGCTTCCAGAATTGTACAATGCTCATGTAACTGCATCTTTTGCGTCCTCAGTTCTGCATTTGATTTCTGAAGCACACTGCATTCTTCAATAAGACTTTCAGCTGTAGTTTGTAACTTTGGATTTGCTACTTTCAGATACCCGCACTCTTCTTGAGCTTCTAACCAACGCTTTTGCATGTCCTGCATCTTTTGCCTCGCATCAACCTTTTGTGCCTCCAATTCACTTTCCAGTCTTCTTATCTCTTCCCGGAGACTCATATTACTAGATTCCGAGTTATGCAATTCCTCGCTGGTTGATTCCCTATCGTTGGTCAAATATCTTAATTGTGCTTCCAAGCCACATATTCGCTCTGATAACTGTACATTTTCTTTTTCTAGTTCAGACAAGTGAACTTCCATCTCCAATTTGCCACTTTCCAGCTCTGACAACTTCCTTTCTAGGATCTCCTTGGCTGAAGCTTGTGAATCCCTGTTACTACTAAGCTTCGTCATTTCCTTTCGTAAATCATCCAAGCATTTAGAGGTCACCATGCTTTCTCTTAGCGTAACTTCAAGATTTTGCTCCAACTGCCATCTCTCGTTCTGAAGATTAGAAATCTGTGTTTCTAGCTCCGTTTGGGAATGCCTTAGAGCATCTATCTCTTGTTCATTCAAAGAATTAAGCTTATCCATGCCAGATATCTTTTCCAAAAGCTCCTTTTCTAAATCTGTCATCTCAGGTGTAGATTCCATTTGCATGCTTTCTGGTTGTGGACCACAAGTGCTGAAAGTATTTCCCCCTGAGTCATAAGCCTCCAAATTGTTCCGGAGCTCATCAGGATTCACCACTTTTGCTCTTACCTCTTTGCTTTGGTGAACTTCATTTTTGAACAAAGCAGATTTTGCTTCAAACAAATCTTTTAGCTGGACAAAACTGTTCAGAATAGACTTTGCTCTCTCTTTTTGATTAAACAAATCTGTATCATTTGAAATGACAGGTTTATCAAAAGCAGTACTACATTCTCCATTTATCGGAAAACATGGATCACATTGTTGCTTCTTCACATTGGCTAAACATGATTGGATGTGCTCCTGCAACTCAGATAATGTTTTAGCCATTTCAGTGGAAAGTTGTTGGCTAATTATTTCCTTCTTACGCATCTCTTCTTCAAGCTTGCATATTTGGGATCTCAATTTTCTAACCTCAGATTCAGAGGTTAAGAGAGAATGATTCCCCAAACATTCATTTGATGAAGGGCTAGTAGAGGCACCATACTTTTCTGACTCTTTGAGCTTAAGTACAAGTTCTAGATTTTCTTCTGTAAGCTCACTGCAATCTCTCTCAAGTTCCTCCATCTTCTGTGTCAGAACTTCAATTTCTTTAATCAGTTCGCGATCATCTCCATTTTGAAATTGAAGAGGATTAAGAGCTTTGAATAACTCTGCTTCCAAATTGGTGATCTTTTCATCCTTGGCAGCTAGTTTTTCTCTCCATTCTGCTTCGCAATCCATTAGAGTTTGAGTTTTTAAACTTTGCTCAACCTCAATTGCATGGATTTTGTTCTCAAGAGATCTCTCCGGAGGCTTGATAGTACTTTCTAAATTCTTTTGTGAATCTTGCAGTTGCTGAAACTCCAGCTCCAGGCTCCTGCTGTCCTCTGATTCAGAACCTACAGGTAAATCATCCAATTCCTGCTCAACAGTACTGCCTTCCATACCCGAATCACAAGAGGCCTCTCTTGTATCCTTAGCAAAAGATTTCTTCATTCGTTTGGTCTCCTCACTGTTTTGGACTTCAAGGTGATACTTTCCTGCTTTTTGACTTTTGGATTGAATTTTTGACAGATCGGAAATTTCTATTTTCTGTATTTCTATGGTATCTTCCAGTTCCTGAAGTATGGTAACAAGCTCAATGTTCGACTCTTGGGTTTTCTTTAGCTGTAAAGCCAAGTCAGCATTCGTTTCTTTCTGAAACTTTAATTCATCTTCTATTTCTTTCTGAAAATTATCCATTTCTTTGGCCTGAAACTTCAACTTCTCAGTGGTTGTTTGCTTTGCTACGGATTCCTCCAACAGGATCTTCAATTGTTCAATCTTCTGCTTCGAGCCATCACATTCTCTGTGCGATTCTGAAAGCTGCATTTCAAGACTTGCACAGTGCATTGATTGGTCTGATAAATCCTTCCGCATTTTTTCCAGATCAAACATTAATCTACGAGCATTTTGTTCCCACATCCTCGCTTCTGCTCGAAGCTCCTCAATTGTAGCTTCTGCAGCTTCCAGAAGATCTTTAGATGAATCAGCATTCCGTAATGGTGATGAGGCAACAGTTCTTGAAACCTGATTAAGACTTTCTCTTTGATTCTGAAGATGGCTTCGTGAAGCTGAATTAAAGGACGAGTGATTTGATCTGGAAGAATCATTAAGAGAATAAGATCCGTAAGAAGAACTGTTCTGGGAGCCAGTTGAATCTTGTCTCCCAACAAGATTGCTGGTGCCAATTAAGTTATTTTGCAGGGAATAATCCAATGAACCCTCCATTGAGTCAAAGCTATAGCGTGATCCTGATGCTGAGAAACTCAATTCCTGTGGCAGCAAACAAAGCCTTTGTTAACCACACCAAAATAAAATTTAAAAGAACATGCTATAATTGAGATGTTTCAGATGCTGACAAGTACAAGTATCAGACTAGTTCAGTGGTGCTCATTAGAAGAACAGCAACTAGAGGACTCAAAGTTTGTTGAGCATACTTCCCATAGCAGACAGATATCAAGACACAGTTACTTGATTAATTAAAACCAAAGACCTCTAGCTCAAATTGATACCCCAAAGATGTGAACATGTTTCCTGTTTCCTGAGCAACCCAAAGACTCTTTTACAGCAGCCAGGGCAAATCCAAGGCAGTAAGGCATGTTGGCTAAGCCTGACTCATTGGTTTTAGTCCATGACATCCACAAAAAGTAACACAGGTAGATTTGTGATATATGCACACACGTAGGGAGCATGGTCTTGTGACAGGTATACTTGAATAAAGCAATAATGACCAGGGTCTCACAGTGGAATTTTGTAAACAAAATACCAGTAGGTATGAATGCCTTAGCTCCATCAGCAACACTTATACTCGTTACTAATAAGTACATAACTAATAAATAATCCCATTTTCAGGAATTTATAAACTGTCCTTAAGCTTCAGATGAAGAGAAAATTATCAGAAAATAATTAAATAATCAAAATAAAAATCCATAATCTCATGGCTGTTCGTATGTAGTTTAAAACTAGGTCATTCACAAGGCTGGCAGCAGATGGCAAAATAATGCTTCAAGTGTAGATGTAACTGTAAAATAGCTTGAGTGGAATGTGAGCGTACCCTACTATGTTCTCCTGTACCAGATGCACTATCCAAATGGTTACTTGATGAGGATCCAACACTCCTGGCGACTGAGCTATCAGAAACATCAGATTTGTTTTCCATGTCAATGTAGTCAACAGCAATCACATCCTCTGCATATGAACCAGGCTCTTCAAACTGCTCCTCCCTTTAAAAGAGTCCCAAACTCATTCAAAACACAAAATAAATCTAATGCCGTGAAACCACAAGTTTTGCACTGAATAGCATACCTGGGTTTTGCTCTTGGTGTCAGGCACTGAATTCTAACCTGCAAACCAGAAGAACCGAAACGTTTTACACCAGTGATAGATTAGCAGTCTGGAATTTCAAGAAGCACGCAAGGAAAACAACGAGCTCTCAACATACAATCAATAATTGCATAATCTAGTGGAAACATAACTTGATATTCAATCTGATCTTTTATGTCAAGAAGCACACGGATAAAAATCCGTTAACTTGCCCTTATTTCATCGAGATTCCGATAATGCACTACAAGATATCTAACCCTCTAGCTGTAAGTTTCACCAATGTGTTTGCATTACCAAATCTTGTTCATTTCTCCATGTCCTTTTACCAAAACTTGTAGAGGGAAACAGGAATTTCATTAAAAACTCTGTGATGGTTAAAAATAAAAACAACTTTGCTTTCGCACGAAGAAATTGCCAGTCACAAAATAGCAAAAAATCCACAGCAACTCACTAGTAAAATGGTTCCATGGTTACACTTTTTCAACGGCAACGAAACAGGAACAGCAGTTTCTGCATTCCTATAACTCCCCAGATTAACCGTAGCCTCTCCAAGGATGCCCGATCTCGACGATCCCTGACAAAACAACACCATCATCCCAGTTCAATCAGATCACACATTAACAAACACTTAATCACATCAATGCCACTAACTAAATTAAACATCAGAATAATCAATTCATCATACCATGGAAACAACAAACTTGAAGAGACAATCATCAATCTCTTTCTCCGAAACCGGAATGGACTCCGTCAAACTCTCCGTCCATCGACAAGTTCCGTTCCTCACCGACCCTTTCCCAGATTTGGACAGCGTCTTTCCAGTTTCTACTGAAATTATGTACACAAAAAGCCTGTCCCATCCTTTTGGTACCTGGATTTTCCAAATTTACCACAACCCAAACAAAAAAATAAAACGCTAAACTTTAACAACAGTTAAGTGGATCTCCTCAATATAACAGCAGATTACAAAATTTTAAAAAAAGCAAGAAAAAAAGAGAGAGCGACCTGAAGAGCCTGGAAGCTGGAGAACTTGAAGTCAAGTGTGCCTCCAAATTTATCTGACTTGTGTTTGTGTAGCCTGAACATTTTTTTTTCTTCGATTTTTCTTCGATTTTCCTAATTCAGTTTCTGTTGAAATGCGCATCCATGGCAGTTGAAAATGTAATAAAAAGTTTGACGGACGCGGGGGGGAGTAAAGGGCACGGACAGGGAGAGGACTATAGACTATGGAGTGGTGAGTGAGCGTTTAAAAAAAAAACATTGGTTTGGTATGATTCTAAACTGAGAAATAAACTGAGAACCAAGACGGCCATTTAAAAATAAAAATCAATTCTTCAAGGAAAATGGTATAATTGTTTTTTATTTTTTTCCATTTAAATGTATTAAATTTTGATAAAAATAAAGTTGAATCAAACCGGAATCATCAGTTTTTATTTTTATTCAATTCAATAAATATTAAAATATTAAAAAAATCAATTTAATTATATTTTTAATCGAATCAAACTGTTCATTTAAATTGATATTCACACCTATTTATTTTATTTTATTTTTATTAATGTGGATGTTTGGGTCAGTTTACGTGTACCTCGACTAATCTCACGGACCCTAAAGTTAACGATCATATAAGTTTTCAGTAATATTAAAATTTATGAACTCGAACTGGTGACTTCTAAAAAATAAACCTAAAATCTGATTAGTTTCTATATCTTTATGTTTTATTCACTCCTATATGTTATGTATGGTTGCATTGCATTTAATGCCGTAACCCTTGTATGGTTATGTATTTATTATTTCCTGCTTCATTTTTTTTTCTTTATCAACCAAATTATATTTTGGAACCGGTTTATGTTCACTGGGGTTAAACTCCTCTTCAAAAAAAAAAAAAAAGATCAGTTATGTTGGAATTAATTAATGGATTTAAGAGGAATTGTGTTTGTTCTTCTGGGATTGAATTTCGGTTGACAGTATGCGAGTTTGGCGAAATTGTTTTTCTGTTATACGTTATTATATATTTGATGTGATAATTGTATGGTCCTAAAAATCTACATCGAATTAAAGTTTTGCTTTAAATAGCTTATTGATGACAAATGAAAAAACTACACAAGTATTAATGTAAGCAAATTTTTAAATATTTATATAAATATCTTGAATATTTATTAAATATTTTTATTAAATATCTTATAGCTTAAATATTTATATAAAATATTTCTTGAAATATTTATCTTAAAAAAATCTATACACAGAAAGTTTTATCTATCTAGACTATATATGTAAAAAATAATCAGAACTTATCTCTCTAAAACTCATATCTCCATACCTTAACAATGTTCGAGAAACATTCGAGTCAAGATAATACTTGTTATTCTCATTACCCATATAAACATTATAATTATTTAAATTTTATAGTGTTTTTCTTGCCGCTATCTCATAAAAAACACACTTAATCTTTCTACCGGGAATATTTTCCAGTCTATCATGACTTATATTGTTCATTCACAGCAACAACAAAGCCTTGTTATTGTTTATACTGAAAAATAAAATCACAATTTTGCAGGACTTAAGCTCATCTACGTGTTTACGTATGTATGAATTCGTTCACGCTTTCTTTCCTCTGTATTTTTTTTTTCTTATAAAGGAATATTTTGAATTGATTTTGGAATTGGGATTGAACTCCGTGCAAGAATCACGGGATTGAAGAAGAATTATGTTCTCATAATTCCTGGAGTTGAATTTTGGTTGACACGGTCGAGAAAATATGTAAGTATTAACCACTAAACTATTACTTAAAGTCATTACTTCTCTTTAGGAACTCTCTAGTTAGTTACCTAAGTACTTGTTTATGAAATTATTAAATAACTTTATCTTACCTGGATGCGTGTTTGACAGATTATTCCTCACTTACACATCATTATTTTCTTATAAAGGAATATTTTGAATTGATTTTGGAATTATTGGGATTGAACTCCATGTAAGAATCACGGGATTAAAGAAGTATTATTTTCTCATAATTCCTGGAGTCGAATCTTGCTCTAGAGCTTCTGCTCGTACGCGTATGTATTTATGTATTGAATGCCGTGGAAGATGATTTTTCCTTGTGCTGATCAAGGATGAGAAAAAAATTGAAAAATAAAAAAAAACAATTATCGAAAAAACCGAACCGTGAAAAAAAACCGATTAAACTACTTAAAATTTTGAAAAAACCGACCGGTTCGGTTTGGTTTCGGTTTTATAAGCTTAAAACTGAAAAAAACAAACCGAACCCAAACTGAGCTAGACCGGAAAAAAACCGAGTCAAACGGGAAAAACCGAGCCAAACCGGTTTGAACCGGTTTTGGTTTTTTAAAAAAAATAAAAAATTTTGGTTTGGTTATTTTTTTTTTTATAAACCGAGCCAAACTGAAAATAATCATCCATAAGTCAACTATTTTTTCACCTGTTTATTTTTCTTTTAATTTCTCTCGCCTAAAGTGAATTAAATTTTAATAATTACCCCCGACTCCTCTCAATAGATAATTTTATTTTGTTTTGAGTTAAAAAAATTTAGATTATTTTGGTGTTATTGTGTTCTTTTAATTTCTCTCGGTATTTATGTATTGAATGCCATGGAAGATGATTTTTCCTGTGCTGTGCTGATTAAGAGTGAGCAAAAAACCTGAAAAATCGAGAAAATCGAAAAAAAATAACTGAAAAATCGAACCGTGAAAAAAACTCGATTAAACCGATTAAAATTTTGAAAAAACCTATCAGTTCGGTTTGGTTATATAAGCCTAAAACTGAAAAAAACGAACCGAACCCAAACCGAAAAAAACCGAGCCAAACCGAAAACCAAGTTGAACCAGTTTTTATCCTAAAAAATCGAACCGAACCGAACCAAGACCAATTGGTTTGAACCGGTTTCAGTTTTTTTTAAAAAAAATTCGGTTTGATTATTTTTTTTTATAAAAACCGAACCGAATCGAAAATAATCACCGCTAGTGATGACATGTGCCAACTCTGTTTTCGCCTGTTTATTTTTCTTTTAATTTCTCTCGCTTAAAGTGAATTAAATTTTAATAATTATCCCCGACTCCTCTCAATAGATAATGTTCATCTCCCGGGATTCCTCACCCTGTCTTCTTGTCTTCTTGTCGTTTTAGTTCAAAATAAATCTTGCTAGCTCATGATTTCACATGATTCTGGAGAGTTGGTGCACAAGAGGCTGGGGTTGTTAGGTTTCTGTCGAAACTTAATTGAATTCACACACTATTTCATGCTAGAAGCCAATAACATGTCTTATGATTTGTTCAAAGCGTGGCATCATTCCTTCCAATTACTTTCAATCATTTTAATAAATTTTTTTTTTTCACCCCTTGGGTATTTTACCCAGGTTAAAGTTTATAAATAAAGATTTTTCTATCATGCTGATATCAGCATATATCCTTTGCTTTTCTGCCTCGAACAAGACGCAGTGGACATTAAAAAAAAATAGAGTTTTTTTTTTAATTCTAAACTTGCGGTTTTAAATTATAGAGAAAATTATTTTTTATATATTCAAAAATTAAAACACTTTAAAATTGTTTTGGAAATAGAGGTTTTTTTTTTAATTCTAAACTTGCGGTTTTAAATTACAGAGAAAATTATTTTTTATATATTCAAAAATTAAAAAACTTTAAAATTGTTTTAGAAATAGCTCGCAAACTAAATAACGGTTAGAATGAATATAAGATAAAAAAAAACCCAACGAGAAAAAATAAGAAAGAAATCTAAAAAATAATTAGAAAAATAAATAAAAATCTAAAATAGCATATTATAGATTGGATTTGGGATCCTCTCATGGATGGGGCCTATAGAACATAATAGTTTAGCTCAATTTAATAATTAAATTAAATTTTATTTTTATTTTTATTTTAAAAAAAACTCATTTGAGATGGTTATAATTTTTTTTTAAAAGGAACTTTGCTTTATCCATTTTTTTCATAGACATATTTTTATGTCACAACAGGCAAGTGAATTTGCTTTTACATTATCATCTCGGGACTTCAAATTTAGAAAAAGTCTAGTATTTATTTTAAAAGGGAAAGATCTACCCAAGAACCAACTATAAAGCTAGAGCTGGCAGAAATCATTATAATTAGGAAAATAACAATCGTTGACGTGGACAGGTCTTCATTTATTTACCGAGGGGTGAACATGTCTTGAATTGACTTTGCTGTAAAGCAACGGTGGCTTGATGCCAAAATGACAGTGATCCAGCAGCGAACTTCACACCAACTACTAAAATTGACACAGATCTGTTTCGTTGCCTTACGCAAATTTATAGTACGATCTATTCTTTTTTTTTACGGTACCAATCCATGATTTACTGGTACACCAACAAGTTTTCATTCATGCATATTATCAATTATTTAATTTTAAAAAATAACTTAACTGGTTAGCTTTTCTCTTCAATAATCACGAGTTTGACTTCTTATAAAATTACTGGAGGTCTACATAGTTGTTATTTTTATAATTCATAAAATTAGTTAAAATACATATAAATTGACTTATACACCCATAAAAAAAAATTGGTTAGCGATTTAGATTGCAAGTTGGCTGGGTCACCACATGAATAAGTGAATTAAACAATCTAATTTTGTAATTTTTTTTTTAAGTAGAACAACATAATTTTAGTATAAAAAATCTGATTTTAAATAAAACCTTATCAGAGCTAAACTGGATTTCGGGTCGACAGGGTCTTATACTATGATAAGACATGCCAGCATAATTCCAAATAAATATAGCTTCTCGGGAAAATGTGAAAATCTCGCCTTCGGCGATGTTTTGAATGGGATGGGCTAGAGAAAAATTCGGTAGGGACAAGCATCGAGGGCGCCATCAAAGCGATTGGCGAAAAAGAAAAAAAAAGGAGAACGCGAGACCATGGAAAAAAAAAATCAATTACAGAATATATTTGAAAAAAAGGAAACCTGCACGAAACAAACAATTTGAATTTTGAAGGCTGAAGAAGAAATGAAAATGATATGTAAGGAATACAGTTTGATAATTCCTTAAGTAACGACAAGCTATTTGGCAACATATCCGTCGTGCCTTCGAAAGACAGCCACAGAGGTACAGTAGAATGGTTCATGCTTGGACAAGACAAGATTCGAAGTACGTACAAGCAAATCATGTGAAATGCTAACATGAATCCATCACTCGCGGTGACTTTATTGAATCTTTTTTTTTGAAAGATTTAAGTTTTCTTTTATTTTGAGATTTAAAATGTGTGGTTAATGAGTTTTTCTATATTATTTTTATGGGTTTGTTTCTATGTTACACTTTTCTTTTTAAAATATTTTTTAAATTAATATTTTTTTAGTGATATGTTATGATTTTAATGTGCTCACATAAAAAATAAAAATAAAATAATTCTAATATAGTTTCAATTGAAAAATATTTTTGAAAAACATTCTATACCACAATATTTGACATTTTATTAATATTATTGAGTTAAAACCTTCTAACTTTTTTTTATTATAAAATCTAATGCGAGTTTATTTGTTTGAATAAAAAATGGCATTTTGATTAATTTTTTTTATAGTTGCCTTTTCTTTTTATTTTATATATAAAAAATTATATATTTTTCTAATTACGTATAAATGAAAACTAAATTTCGTCTCAAAAGTAATTTAAAGTCACATCTCCATGTATTGATTGGGTTTTATCGCTAGGATCGGCGTCGTTTCCTTCATGGTTATGCTTTTGATCTCACTATCACTGACCATTCGTGTGTTGAAGGTAATTGTCAGCGTGGGCTCAAAGACTCATTGGCCGATGGTTGAAGGTTTGGGCCTTTGACCTGAAAGTGTAGACTGTAGAGACTAGAGTCGTTCTACGCTTTGCTATGACATCTTCTTACGTCAAACAGGGAATAGATTAAAGAGGTAATGTGAAAATGTTAGCCCAAGAGGGAATAGGCTAAGGAGAATGAGTGGAAGTCTCTAAAAGAAAGCATCCAAACAATATACTATTTTTCTTTGGACTTTTTTAGCATGAAAGTATAGTATATACTTTTATTACTAATAAAATTGCAGAATACAGTACTTTCCTAGCTAGAACCCTAGCACCTCCTGACAATTCCTTACTCCATTACCTTGTCCGTACCTATATAAAATTGCAGAATATCTTTTCTTGCCCCCTCAAGTCAATCTCCTAGAATCGAGGAAGTTCTTGCTCCTGTGTTCATGAGATGCTATGTATTCAATAAAACTCGCAAAGTCTGTGTCCTTATAACGCCTTGGATTAGCATCATCGATGAGCTTTGGCGACGGTCGAACCATGCTGCCAAAAGGTAAACTGTGTAACGAGGCAATGGAGATCCGAGACTTCGAAGGATTGACTAGTACTCTATGGAGCACACTCCTGTATCTCCCATTGCTGAAAATCTGCCAAATGATTGCAAGAAAAAAGGTTAATTAATTATGATTGAGTTATTAATTAATCAATGTAAACTGTTAAACTTAGCAATTAGTGTTTGATGAGCTAGCTAACCTCGAGATGATCACCAACATTAATAACAAATGAATTAGGGATTGGTTCCACTGTGACCCATCTCCCTTCATGCTGAATTTGGAGACCCTTAACTTCATCTTGGAGGAGCAGTGTAAGGAAGCCATAGTCTGAATGGGGTGGTATGCCAAGTGTGAGGTCAGGTTCAGGACATGAAGGATAGCAGTTGACCACAAGGAGTTGGCTCCCATCTTGAAACTCCTTAATTATATGATGATCACCATCATTTTCATCAATATCTTTTGTTGTTTCAGCCAATCCTAGGCTCTCTAGTATCGCCCTCACAACCATTATATACAAGAATTTTGTTTCTTTAGAGTAGTTAACCGCCGCTTGCCTGTTAAAAAAATCCAATATGGAATCAGTGATTAATTATTAAAGGAGACACAGTTGACATTAATTATAATTAAAAAAAATTTAATTAATTATCTACTCAAGTTTATTTGATTGAGTAGGTATTGAAGAAAAGACCAAGTTCACAGCATCATGCTAGAAGCATGAGGCTCAAAAATTAGATGCAATATTACTTGGTGGAGTTTCTTACCTTAGCTCCGTAGGAGAAGAGGGCCAATAAGGAAGAACATCTGAAAGGGGATGGCAATCAAGCTTTAAGAAGTCTCTCCAGCAAAACACTCTATCTTTGTTCTGGTTAAAACTTGTTCCATATCTAACTGGTGCACGCATATCTTTTGACATGTACTTCGATCTCTCCTCGAAAGAAAGCTCGAAGAATTTCCTTCCTGCTTCAATCATGTCGAGGATGGATTGACATGCAATGCCATGATTTATCAACTGCATAAACAAAAATCAGAAACGAAGTTTGCCGGAGAGAGAAATCGATTAGCTGGAGTGGTAACTTATACATACCTGAAAAAAACCATATTCCTCACAAGCTTTTGAAAGGGATTTGAGTGCATGAATTCTATCTGGACCTTGCAGCTGAGCAAAATCGATTATTGGTAGCTTGAAATTAGTAGCGCCATCTTTTTTTGGGAAAATAGGACGGTCCAATGCCGGCAATATGTATTTTCTAGGCACTTTTGTTATCCCTCTCTCGCATAGATGTTGCACTCCTTTGTGGAACTCGTGACTCTCTAGTAGCTCCTCTTCTTTGTAATGAGTTTGAACCTCCAAGACTATTGCCGGTGACATACCTGAAATCCAATTAAATATCTATATAATCGAATATGTATGTAAGCTAATTATATAGTATATATGGCAAAAGAAAGAAATCAATAGCAAGAAACGAGCGTGACCTCTTGAACCACAGTACTATATATATCTGGCTAATTAACTATCTTGAGAGAGAGAGAAAAGAGAAACAGAATTAATGGTTATGGGGTGAAGAGGAATATTGAAAGAGAGGTGTTTATATAGGGAGAACTGAGAAGGGAAGGGAAGTCATCCGATGGCACAAGTCTTCGGAAACCAGCTTTGCTTTTGCAAAAAATATGGACTTTTTTTTCTTTTTTTTATGAACAGGATCGAAATTACATGGACGCATTCCATTCCATGCAATCGTGACCCTTGACTTGGTTCAGACAACATCCTCAGGCAGTGGTGAGAAAAGGCTTTACATGCATGCCCCCGACAATAGAATATTTAAAGTCCATAGATTTATGTAGCATATATTCATTTGGTGGGCTGATGGATGGAATTTATTAGATACAATAAACCTGCACCGGATAGAATAACATTATCCTATACGAAGGTATCAGGATAGAAATATATGTGTGGCTAAGATTTAAATTGAGAATGTGTTTGGTAATACAGTTTAATTTTTTAAAAAATATTTTTTTATAATTTTAATATATTGATATTAAAATAAAAAATATTATTTTAATATATTTTTAATTAAAAAATACAATTTGATTTTATATCATTTAGGAATGAGATTCAATAATGCAACCCATTCTAATATAAAGAATTTCTATATGTATAATTTAAAATTAAAATTTTCATATAATGAATTTATGTGTACGTACGTATAATCGAAATTTGAAATTTTCATAAATTTTCCTTATCCTTTGATCATTAAAAAGATCGGTACTGTTGTTATAAAAACCATTAATTTTGCACTATTACTATAGAGGATTACTTTTTGATATATAGCTAGAGTTGTTGATATATATTCCATGATCAGAGCACGGGCACTCGTGCTCTGTTTACTCTCACTAATTATATATATACGGACATGAGAGCGGCCATCCCTGGTTAATTAGGCTACAAATCAACTAACTATAAGGACTATGATCTAGGAAACTTGAGATGGAAAACGAAGATGGTGCTATTTAAATATTCTATTGTATATATAGCCAAGGTATATCCTAGCTACTGTTCTTCCCATCGGTCTTGGATTGATTACGAGAAAAAATAAAGTCAAATATATGAATATGAGTTTGCAACTAATAATCTCTCACCAACTTACTCTCATCATGACGCTTAATTATTAGTTATTGTTTGGTGAGTCCTAATACGCCTCACCTTCCTCTAAGTCAAATACTGTTGCAGAAAGAGACCGTTTAGGGTTTTATAGCTGTATACTACATATATAGGCGAAACAGCGATGGCTAAGGGATTAGTGGTCGTGCGAAGATGAGATGCCCTGCAGGATTGTCTATTGTCTGGCCCTTTTATTTTTCATTCGGTGCATGCATCAGTTCCACACAAGTCTCTGCAAAATTTTCTAATCACATATCTCAGTTGACATGTCCTTTTGAAGACCCGGGAGGGGGGCTTTTTTTCCTTAAAATCTGAAGTCAACTGTAATTTTTTTCATTTTTTTAATGCTAAGTGAAGTCAAAGGCTTCTATTTTCCAACGTTGCACGGGAGCCTTACGTTGCGAAGAACACATAATCCACGTCCATCAAGAACATGTTTGATTGGATTAGTTTTATATATATATATATGTAGAGCTATGTATTAATTAGATCTTATAATATTTCGATGATAAGAAATATTCTCAAATTATTTTGTGCATTAATCAAAGATTATATCCTCTTCGTATGATTTTAATTAAATCGCATCTGTTTGATAAATCTAAGAAAAAAATAAAAATTCCTGAATGATTGTTCCAATATTTAAATTCATAAAATAATAATAATAATAATAAACTGTACATAATCTACCAAATCAATCTATTGGAGTTGACTTTACAATAATATAAAAGAAATTGAACATACCATCATAATTGTGGTAGTAGATAAATGGTGGACTTTGAGACCGCGAAGCATTCACCGATGAACTGAATCTGGGATATGACGTCGAAACTCCACACCTCCAAGTTTTCAAATACTAAATAAACTGTCGGTCGGTTGAATATACATGAATTAGAAAATTTAAGAATCCTCTTATAATAACCATCTAACTGATGATTCAATGGTAAGAGTTTGGGACCAAGAGATTTACTTCTTCTGTGGTCTCAAGTTCGAGCCCTGTGGTTGCTCATATAATAACCACTAGAGACTTACATGGTCGTTAATTTCAAGGCTCGTGGGATTAGTCAAGATGCACGCAAGTTGGTCCGAATACCCACATTAAACTATATATATATAAAAAAATCATCGTCTAATATTTGTTCCTGCACATTAACACACGTGGTCTCTGCAAGGTAGTAAATCAAGTAATCTTATTCTAAAAAAAAATAAAAAATTGAGTGATGCGTATGAGCAATATATATAAGAAGGTGTTAAGGGGGTGCGGTGCAAGCTGCTATATATCCAATCAAGCTGTTAATCACCGTATGGACATTCGACATTTGTTACAGTACTTTTGATAACCGTATGAACATTAATCTAGCTAATTCTTCACCTAATCCATGCCCCATGCTCATGATTCTCCTTCGTCTTGCCTATTAATTGCTTGTTTGAATTTATGATATTGATAATAGTTTAAAATGTTTTTTTATTTAGAAATATATTAAAATAATTTTTTTTATTTTTTAAAAATTATTATTAATACTAGCACATCAAAATAATCTGAAAGCATAATATTTTATTTTTATTTTAAATAAAAATAAAAATAAAAATAAATTTTAAAATTTAAAATTTTTAAAAATATAATGTGCACGTATTTCTAAACACTCCCTATCTCCTTTACAATATTCTATTTTTTAATGATGGCATTTTCGTGGACAATAATATCGAAGGATAATTTATTTTCTGAATGTTTAAAAATTATTATACAAGCGATAAACCCACTCACTAGCTCATCCAATACCACAAAATAATTTGAAGATATTTGGAGTTTAATGTGTACGCAAGTACCCTTGTTTTCTAGCCATGTAACTTTGGCAATTGATTAATTAACATCTTATTTAAATATTTTACCAGGTAATGATTAATTGATCATTAATTAGATAAAAGATTTATAGTAGTTTTTGCACTGTGTCTGTTTTTTTTTTATTTTAATTTGAAAAAAATATCAAATTAATATTTTTAAAATTGATTATGTGCTGGTGTAAAAAATAAAAAAAAATATTACCTTAATATATTTTTAATTAAAAAATTCAGTGCTACATTACTAACACATAGGATGTCATTTTTTAATTTGAAATGCAATGGATGCGACAGAGCTATTGATTTTTTTGAATTTCACTATAAGAACCACTGGAGCATCTTTCTTTCCTTTGCATTTTGATTTTTCTTAGCAGCTCACACGTAAAAGCCTTATAGAACCAATAAGATTCATGGATGAAGAAGCAGATTGCAGTGTTAGGCCCGTGTGTCACCAAAGAAGAGGCCGCGTTAGTGGTGGGTCTTCTAATGGTTTTTTTTTTTTTTTCTTGTATGGATTGTTGTTTTTTTAGTTTAATTTTTTTTTTAGTATTTTTAGATCATTTTGATGTACTAATATCAAAAATTATTTTTTTCAAATAAAAATATTATTTTAATATATTTTCAAATAAAAAATATTTTAAAAAATAACTGATATTACACTATTAAACATGTCGCATGAATAATGATTCTCTTAATATTTTTTTTTTTTTGTGTTCATGGATACTATGTTAATTAATGGATCCATCAAGAATTCATAATATAATTGATATTTATTCCATTTTATATTGTTTGACTCGAAAGAGGGTGGGTTCCATTTACATGTATTATTAGATTTACTTAGAGGCTTTTACGCATTGTCCACTCGAGTTCAATGCAATCAACGTAAGGACTTCACAGGCACGTTATTTATGTTTTCATGTTTTCTTCCAGCGTCGACAAATAAAGCAAGATCTAGTGTGCTGGAATTACTTAAACTTTTCATTAAATAATGCGGTGGTTTATTATTGATTATTTTATTATATGATCCATAGAATTCGAGAGACTAATTTCTTTATCACAATAGCCACATCATTAGCAATTATTTTCGTAAACAATTCAAGTATTCCAAGCATCACACCTTCTTCAATACCATCATGATCGAAGCGACCGAGTACGTTCTCGTTTCTACATTCCTTTCGGTCCAGAGTCTAGAAGTGGATGTTCTTTAATTTGTCAGCTTTCTAAGGCTGGTCCAAGGTCTAAAAGTGGGCTCTTCAATTTTTAAACTTTGCTAGGGTTGATAATTTGGTCTGTTTGACAACCCCCCTTGCCTTCTTGGCAACAACTGTGAGTGCTGGCTAAGGTTTTAAATTTGTTTTTTATTAGTTACAAGTTTAAGTTCTCTTACAATTATTAGAAGTTCACGTGATCATCAACTTCAGGATCCATGAAATTAATCGAGATACACACAAGTTAATCTAAATACCTACATTAATTAAAAAATAATAATTAGTACTAGTACCTAAAATAAATTAGTGGACCTTTTTTTCTCCGCTGTCCATAGCTACAAGAGAGACTTGTTGGCTTTTTTTAGTCTCCTTGAAATCTTCTTCGAGTTGCATGATATATGCGATTGATGAGGCTGAATATTAATTTCAGGTGTATAGATAGTCAAGAGAGTTCGGTGAAAGCACTTAAAGAGTTAAAGTAAACCTTCTCTACGTGGTTTCGAATTAAATTATTCAAAAGGACTGATTTATATAAATTAATTTGAGCTTTGAATCCACATTTACAATGAGTTACATGGGATACAACAATTCTTCCAGGAATGACTAATTTGGTTGCCCCTGGGCCTTGGATGTTCATACTAGTTTATTAGACTCGTTTTTTTGTTTATTTGGGCTGACAAACTTGAGGCCTGCTTGAGAAATCAATGTACGAGCTTTCTTTTAGGGTCCGCTTTTGCCTTTGTGGGTCAAAAGTTTAAAATAAAGCCCATGTTTTAATAACCTAGTTAATAGACCGCCGAATCAATGAACGAATAGAAAGCCCACCTGTTCCTCCTCCTTTTTTTTTTCTTAAAAAAAAGAAAAGGAAAAAGATAAAACAGCAAGTCTAATGTGTACTAGTTTAATTTTTAAAAAATATGAAAAAGAATGTCAAGATGACGGAGACTTTTTTTTATTGTATCTTTAAACATTTAAACCTGCCTCCATAGGTACATAGGTAGATATTAAAACCTCTAGCTCCTATTGTTTACCTCATTTAGGTTTTTAATTAAATTATATGAAAGATAACTTGATTTAAATCGATTAATTTTATGTATTTAAAAATAATTTGAATAACCGGTAAAATCATGATTTTATTTTTTAAAAAATTTTAAAATCACAATTTTTTTAGAAAATACCGAGACAACGACATATTGAATTAACCCCGGTCCCTCCGCGATCCTGGTCATGGATTTTATTTAGTTTAATAACTTTTTTTATAAACCTTTTTATTTATATATACAATAAAAATAGAATATTGCAAAATTAAACACCAACTCTAAATCAAATATTTTTTGTTGAGACCATGATAACCTATGAAAAACAAACAAAAACAAACACTGTAGTTTATTTCCTAATCAATTCAGTATTGAAGAATGAAATAAAAAAATAATAATTTTAAAAAATAAAGGATCAAATAAAAAAACATATCTGGTCGATGGGTAAGCATATCCAGTCAGTGAGTAAACATGTTAAACTCATGAATCGGGTAGCTTGGGCTAGCACGCCAAACCCGTGAATTATAATTTGTTTTTATTATGACTACTTTTTATTTAACTATACAATAATAAAAATAAATGATCATAAAATAAAACACCAATCCAATATCAAGATATTTTATTAAAATCATGATAATCTCATAAAAAATAAAAAAAAAATCAATTATAAAATTAAATTATAAATCAACCTAATATTTATAAAATTAAATTGTCAATAACAATGTACAAAGTTTGACTGGGTCTGATGAGTCAATGGAATCTCTGAATTTCCTTCACCATCCGATGGGTGGGTCTGCTCGAGACCTCACTAAAATGCCCATTGTTTGCTAAAATCTGCTATCAGGACACGGATTAATTTGCATGCTGTATTTGAATTTTAAAATCTCACTTGAAGTGTATGAATTTCTTAGTGAGGTATATAAAAAAAAAACGAGATAACTAAAATATTTATATTAGATGCTAGTTTCGTCTATTTATTTTAACCTAAGTAACCAACAACTGATACATAACAGTCTGTGAAGAAAAAAACCAATAATAATTAACTCTAAGCCGTGTAATTTAACTAGTCAGTTCTAATTTTTTTTTTTATAGATCATCAGTTTGAGTCCCACAAATCTCAGGATCACTAGAGATTTATATGCTCATTAACTTTAGACCCGTAGAATTAATTAAGCTACACCTAAACTGATCAAAATATCTACATTAATAAAAGGAAAAAAAAAATTATTTTATCTGTCTCCTTGCATCTGTGAAGAGGTGATATAAAATAAAAGGACCCTTCGACGTCGGCGGGGAGTGGGAGAAGCAAGGAATCTCGAAAAGGACTTTTCTACATTAGAAACTGAAAAATATAATTGTGTACTGTTTTTCTTGCTGTTCGTGGCTGGCACGGTCAACAGTAGGGAGTGTAGATACTGTACCACTGGCCACTATATAAAGAACAGTAACGTGATGGTGACTGATGAGTTGAATTTTAGCAGTGTTTTAAATCAGATTTTATTTATTTATTTATTTTAAATTAGTTTTTCTATCCATAAATACAAGGCATCATACTCTGAGTTTAAAAGAAATTAAAGAGGGATTTATGAACCAATCAATCGATTTGCAAGTTAAGGGCATATATTTTTTTATTTATAGAAGTAATTGAAGGGCATCCTTTCACAAAGAAATTCATCATTTGAAAAGAGTAAAGAAAAACACTACAGGACAGACAGAGATTGTGCTTCAATCCATGAGAAGAATTTTACGCCCCACGTGTATTTATCAAGAGAGAGAGACAAAGAAAAACAAAAACAAAACCTTCCATTTCAACAAACAGCTCAGATCCGAGGATCCAAAGAGAAATGTGGTCCCGGGCTAGACAAAAAATCACTCTGAACAGCTCAAGGAAGCGATATTTTTGCTTGCTTGACAGAGTTACACGTATCATGTATTGGGCTCAAAACAACACAGCTGTCACGACGAAGACCAGGCTCCAAGCCTGAAATCAGGCTATGCCAGTAGGCCTATTGGATCCACTCCAACGGCCACAAGCAAGCGTCTTTCTCTCTCATTGTAGATTCAGAGGAGCTGGACTAGCTTTTACTTGGGCCAGAAACTGGGCCCATTAATGTTCAGACTTCACTGTTAGCATGCACGCTAGAGTTTAATTATGTTAATAATCAATCAATCAATTTTAGCTGCGAACCAGCTCAAGGTCTGTTCCAAACAACAAAGAAATAAATATTTGTAGGATTAAAGAGATCCTTGTTTTAATGATATGAAGAGTGTGAGAATTCACAATAGGATAGCTGCTGTGTTATCCTAATGAACCAGAAGATTGAAAAATAAAAGTGTACGGTATCTTATTCAAAACATAGTTATTAATTAAATCTCCGGCTAGCTCGATAAGTTGACTCGGTGATTTGTTGATTTAAAGCATGCCTTAATCCGAGTTTTTTTTTCAAATTGTTTTGAATATTGACCTAATCAAATCTAGAAGATCCAATGCATTAATTCACAACCTAACTGATCTAGTCAATAATTGATATTTAACGAGGTAAACTCGTAACATGGTTAACCGACCAAACTTAAATAAAACCTAACCAGATCAACTTTAATGATTTTTTTTAATTTATATTCGGAACAATATTGCTTCAATTTTTTTTTAAAAAAATCTAAAACAACATTGTTTTATTTAAAAAAAAACTATTAAAACAATGTTATTTTAGGATTCACCAACAACTCATTAACCCAGTCTCTTAACTGAGTTCCTTCCCGAACTGAATCTAACATCTGTGATTATCACAAGCTGTAACAATTTATCTACCTGTAAACAGAAGAGTTGGAGTCTTTACATGAGTATCTCCAACTGTCTCCTGGCAATATCTGATAGACTTTGTATGAAAAGGATAAAAAATCATCTGCAATACTTTGCCATCTGCTACAATTAAAACATTAATCCTTGAAGATTAATCGTAACTCTCTATGGATCGATGGTCAAGATTTTGAATGACGAATGGTTGTGATAGTCTTTACATGCGATGAGGCAAGTACTGCCACAAAACATAGCTGGATGACATGACTACTGACTGTGATATATATATACACAACATGCCATTTGCCACGGTAGGATGTTCAATCACACCGTCTTTCCCTTAGCTAGATTCAGCCCCACGAAGATGCCAATCAAGACGCATATATATATATTGTCCCCATCACATTCATGGCAAGCACCTGCTGTCTATGATCACTGTGTTCTTGAAAAGCAAGTCGGCAAATCGCACAATTGTTACATGTGCACGTTTTGAAAGAGACATGTGAAACTTCTTGTTGTAATGCCCCCAAAATATTACTGTGATGTTGAGCAAAATGTTGGAGAGTAAATTACTTGATTTGAATTCATAATTAATGGAGAGAAAGTAATTGGTGTGAAAGAATCATCGCAACCCGATAGCTTAAGCTTAAGTTGTTAGGTAAGGTCCCAAGATATAATTTATATTATTTTTTAACACACCCCTTCAAGTGAAAACCTTTTGAGCTTGAAATTTGCACAAACTCATATTACTTTGTGCTTGATTTTTATCAAATAAATAGGGACGGAGAGATTCAAACTCGTGACCGTTTGGTCATCAAGGCTCTAATACCATGTTAAAGAACTATCTCAACCAAATAATTTAAGCTTAAGTTGTTAGGTAAGGTCCCAAGATATGATTTATATTATTCTCTAACAATTTACATCAAATCTTAAGGTTGTCGTTTGCATTACAAGATTATGGTGCATTAATTAGTAGAATATTTATTCGTTCCCCCACCCCTTTTATCATGCATTGGCGGTAGAGATTATCCTGCCATTGAAGTAAGATTGTCCAAAAATTTCAAGGCCATGTATAATTAAGGAGGTTAATTTTTTTTTCTTCTTCTTCTTCTTCTTTCTTTGGGCCGAGTCTCAAGAACAAATCATGATATATAATATTGGATAATATTCTTCTCATTACATAATACACTACAATATTTAACAGTTTTACCGACAGAATTTTTTCGTCGGCGTAAGACACATATTCCGTCGTTAATTAATTTACCAACGAAATCACCGATGGAAATGCTCCGTCGGTGAATCTTTCATCGGTAATTTTTTGTCCGTCAGTAAATCCGTTGGTAATAAAAAAATATTATTACCGATGGATTTACTGACGAAACAGACGCGTAAAAAAACATTACCTGCTTCATTCCATCGGTATATCCCTCGAAAAATACCGTCGGTAATTATTTAAAAACATTTTAAAAAAATCCATTTTATAAAATTATAAAATAATTAAATTAACATAAATCAACACTCTATAATATATACTTAAAAATGCTTGGAAAAAAAATAAGAAAATCAACTCAAACAAATTTGCAACAAATAAATAAAACGAAAAAATAAATTCAACTAAAAAAATTCATATGAAAAAAATGAAGTTGCAATTGCTAAAAATTTAAAAATCCTATAAATAAATCAACTAAAAATTGATCTCATATGAAAAAAAAATCTCACAACAATATTTATACAATTATTAAGAACAAAAATAATTAAAAATAAAATAAAAAACAAATATAGTGAAAAAAATCATGAAAAGAGAATAAAAAAAAAATATTACCTTAATGTAGTTGCAAGTGAAGCTAAGGAGAGAAAAACAAAATTCATAAAGCATATTAATTAAAAAAAATCAAGAGGATAAAAGAAGAAAGAAGAAGAAGACATACCCGAGCATGGAGGAGAAGAGAAAGAGATGAGGAAAGAAAAGAAGAGAAAGAAATAGATATTGATGTTTTTTACATATAGTGAAAAAGAAGAAGAAGAAGAAGAAGAAGAAGAATAAGAAATGAGTATGTCTCTTGTGAAATAAGGGGATTTACCCAATTAAATTTACGCATTAGCGACGATTTTACTGACGGATAATTAAATATTAATTTTTTTTAATTATTATGTCGGTAATTCCGTCTGTAATATTTAATTTAAATTTTCAATTTCATAAAAAGTTTTCAGAAACCGCCAACAATTACCGATGATTTTTCAATCCGTCAGTGATTCCGTCTGTAATATATAAATGAAAATTTTAAATTAATTGAATTTTTTCAGAAAATCACCAAATAACACCAACGACTTTTCAATCCGTCGGTGATTTTGTCCGTAAAGAACAATAATTAACAGTGTAATTGGAAAGTGAACAATTCTAAAGCTCTCCGGAAAATACCGACGAAATGTTCCGTTAGTGATTTTCTTTGTAATTGACATGATGAACAATGTTTATAATTTATCAACGAATTTACTGACGGATTTTACTGATGGAAAAATTCCGTCGGTAAAAATGACATGTCGTCATTTTTTTTGCTTTGTTTTAATTTTTTTTTCACTGTAATTCTCTCGGTATTTCTGTTCATATTTATCGATTTCTAGTAGTGATAATGCAGTAAATTTCAAGCACTTGGGACTTTAAATTGTTTCATAGGAAAAAAAAAACTCTAATTTAACAACCAATAATAAACAACAGAGACGCAATCGCTTAAAACAAGCTAAGAATTTTAATTTCTTAACACATCCCACGACGGCACAATTTAGAAAAATCAAGTATACATTCCAGAAACTAACCACTCCTCCATCAACTTTCTTGGTAACTAGCAAGAAGGTAGCACCAAGGCAGTACTACAATAGAATATGGATTACGGAATCTGCTTGCATCGACGATGGGATCTACATTTTGGTACACTGTTAGTGTAATGCACACACTTCCTCTTGAAACGGAAGCAGACATGGGCACTGATAAAGCTTTAATGTCACTATTTTGGCTTTTAGCTCGCTTGTCGCGTCCTAGGTGTGGTACATTCCAAAATCCCACGAAATTCTTTTTCCTGATCTTTCTCTAGTCATCACATAGACAAGCTAAAGTACTAAACCACCACCTCGAATTCTGTGAATTTTGGACCCCTTCCCTACCTCTGCTGTAAACGTACTTCAGTTCAGCCCCAACCCACTTCCTCACCAACAACACACTTGTCTAGTTGTCTCACCTCGCAGGACAGAAGGAGATGTGTTTCAGGTGGATGCTATGATGATATTCGACTCCCATGAGCATATCTTTCTCTCTGTCCATTCCTTCTCGCCTGAAAAATACGAAGTTATTATGAAAAGATAGAATGCCAGTATCTTATCCTGTTTCAACTATTAACTTGTATTTCCCAAGCTTTTAACTACCAATACATCTTTTTAAATAAGCTTTTATTATCATATGTTGTTTTTTTTTTAGGTTAAGTAAAATTCTAATAATAATTTTACATTTATTTTTTGATATATTTAAAAAAAACAGAAAATAATCATAAATAATACCAAACAACTCATACCTATTATTACACGGCTTGATTATTTAGGATTAATGATTGTTTTGTATTTATTTCCTAAGATTTTCATTCCTAACTAGAGCCTTATTCACATATATTCTGATTTTTAATGATGACATGAGAAACAAATTCGTTTAACACTCAAGTAAAGTCTCAAGAATTATTTTAAAATACAAATTAACTAATAATTATTGTGAGTTCTTTGACTACACTAACCTGCTGGGGATCATTGTTCCTATAAGATCATAATACAATACGGGACCCCACCGCATGAGAAAAAAACTAAACGATTGTCACCTCCATTCCTCGTAAGGCCACAGTTGACCAACCAATTATATTAGCCTCTGTAAATTAAATTAAATTAGTTATGGGTTTTTAATTGCTTTTCTAATTATCATAAATCTTCTCATATTTAAAGTAAGTAATTATAAATAATTTAACACTCTAGCCAGATCTCAGGAATTATTTCAAGGTACAAAGTAATTACAATTATTTCAGATCACTTTTGTAAACTCTACTTTTCCCAGATTTTCTTTTTCACTTCCCTGATGTTATATTTCCCTTTGCTGTCCCTTTCCCCAGTTTTATCCGATCTTTCGGCAATAAAGAAAAACAGTAATAGACATACGTAATGAAGACGGTGCAGAAATAAAGAAAGATACTATCTGCTTACAGAAGCAAATCAAAGTTAATTATGCATTAATTTGCTCATAGCAGCTTTAACATTACGTTTTTGGGTGTCATGAGGCCAGCATCTTTTTGCGGTAAAAGATCTTCATTTCACCTGCTTTAGAAGAGAGATGTGGCACCCCACTACCAGTACGAATCACCAAGCCATAGCAAATCCATTCTTCTCCAATAGTAGAAAATCAACACGTACATTCACACTCCTTCCATGTGGAATATATATATACGCTTAAACCATGAAGAAAATAGTACTGCATTTCTCTCCTTCTTGTAGTTCAAGCTATCAAAAGGCATGGGATTTTCTGCCCAGACTCCTCCACAAGTTTTTTTTATGCATTTCTCTCCTTCTATATATATATATATATATATATATATATGGCCATTTAATCACCATTCTTCTATACATATGGTCCCAAGTCAGAGGATTGATCGATAGCAATTTGGACAGTATTTTAACTAGTAGTAATGTTATTGAATGATAGAATCCTATATAGGCTAATTAATTACTCCATTAAACAAGCTAGCAGCCCTCTTTTAGCTATTGATGCATCCCCTGCCTGCCTCCCAGCTCTCTATCTCCGAGTTCCTTCACAAAGAGATCATGCTTTTTATTCCGTCAAGAATTAAGGCGTGAAGGGTGACTTATGTCTTAAGCTCTCTGTAAAAGCATTCCTTTTATTTTATTAATTGTTGATTAATAGTGATGACAAATGTCGTAGCTATACTTTTCTTCTTCTAATAATACATATTATTCTTTGCAGTCTAACCTTACTTTTCATATGGACATGATGACAAGTAAAGATCAAGCAAACTATACTAAAATGGGAATTGATATATGCTTTGAACTGACGCTTGCATGGTCTTTTACATCATTCTCGATCCACTGGTTGAGATGTGAGAATGATTCAGCCTTCTCTGAGAAGCCTGAAGCAGACATTTTGTGCAGCACTCTTCATTGTTTGCTTTTCCATAGTAGTGTCGTATAATTAATTCTCCAGCCATTATTGGCACATGGGCTACCACTATGGCCCATAAATTAATATCTTTTATTTTTCAGTTTTATATAATATGATCCTTGGAATCCTTTTAAATGTTCCAAATTCGATGGGCTGGCATTTTTTCCTTTGAGTACACAGACACGTTTCTACCTCTTAGCAAGGCCTGTAGGTCACCAAGTAGTATAAGAATTAATCACGAGCACCTAAGTGGGCTAGATTTGTCTCTATCTTCAAGCATTAATTTAATTTTAGGTATGAAAATGGTAGAAATTAAGAAATCCTCCATTTCACCTATAGATGATGCATGGAATAGTGTTTTTGTGTGAAGATGGATAAAAATACGAGATTTAGAGTTAGCATATTCCCTGTTCAGGGAGAGTACTTTATTCACATCTCAAATAATTAAGGACATTCTATATTAGATAATAAGAATTTGTGAGAGCTTAACTTGAGAATATATGGTAAAATATTCGACTTTTTTTTGTGTGATTTAAGAAATTCGTATAAAAAGGACAAAAAACATCGCATTCAATATTAATAGCAATAGCATATCGATCACATTATCTATCTTCGTGTTCATTGATAACCACAACTCTCCCTCCTCTCTCTCCCCCTTCCACTTAAAGAAATCATGTTTATCAATCCCGAAGTCGTGTCAATCACTCGAAAGTTTTCATGCCAAACCAGAAACAAATCAACCATCTTAACCACCTAAGAACAAATAATAAATTAATGGGTGATCAAACCCATGAAAACTCACACTAATCTTGTTTAAACGAAAGAAAAATATGAAACAAAATCTTGATCCATATCCCTTTTCAACACATCAAATTTGCTAACGATTTAACTGGTACAAGAACGCTTAAACAGCTAAAATTCATAGTGCACCAGACCTAATTAACAAACACTGATAAAATCATCAAGATTTAAAGTCGAAATGAATTAATAAGATTGATCCAAATTGATGATTAGTGTACAAATCTTGAATAAATTTGAATAATTAATTCATGCACCAATTAATAATTAAAACCACGATCCAGATCCCATGTCTTGTGGAATTACAGACCTATAACAGCATGGATTTTAGCCCACATACTGTGGCATTTAAGCGTGTAATTATACATACATACAAGAACTTAGAAAAGGAAAAAATGGAATAAAGACCAAAAGAATAAAAAGGAGATTTTTTTTTATAAATACCCTTCCAGTACATATATACCAGATCACCATTTCATATGCAAGGGCACCTTCTCTTCGGAAGAAGCTCAAAACTTGATTGAAAAAACGAATCTACTTCTTCGCGGTTCACAATCTCAAAGAACTCGAGTTCCGTCAGTTTTCTCTTGCATGAAAAGGACCTTCTTGGTTTTCTCGGGGCCGGTGGACAGCTTAAAACGGCAGGAATCTTGTGCTCTTCAGATTTCGGCGTTTGACAGTCGTCAGTTTCGCTGTTTTCTTGCTTAATTATGGTTTCTTTGTCATCCGTAGCACTGCAGGATTGTAGGGTTTCAGTCTTGACGGCACGAACTTGAATTCTTGGCAAATCCTGGCGTGATTCAAGATCGGTAGACATGTTTTTCTCCTTGTTTACAGGAGGAGGTTAAGGGGTAGAAAAAATAAGAGAGAAATGTGTGGTTTGTCAAGGTTTTGTAATCTATTTATGTAGGCAGATAAAGAACACGAAGACGTGTCTAGGAAGGTAAAAAAAAAAAAGGGTGTGTGTGGGAGAGGGAGGGAGAGAGGGAGAGAGAGAGGGAGGGAGGGGGAGAGAGAGAGAGGAGAGAGAGAGAGAGAGAGAGGCAGGGTCGTTGGATTCTTTTCAATAGTTCTATTCTTTTGTATTCTATATATATCTTGCAGGGAAAATGACATGGACGTTAAAACTGAGATATATAGCTAGCAAGAGCTTAAGCTGATGTATCTGACTGGTCACAGAATCTTTCTACAGATCGACTACCTTTCCATCTACAAGCATCGATGCTGTTGATGAGTTGTTTTTTCTTGATCTAAACCAGCTACATGTATACAGATCATAGAGTTCATCTCTCTTAGAACAATAATAATAATAATAATAATAATCAAGACTTTAATTACAATTTAGTGTTTACCATATCATTTTTAATTAATCTGTGCTTATCATACTTGACAAAAAAAATATATAAATCAAGAGCTTTCCATAGCTATCTTAGTAGCCCTGTCATGGATGATCGATGATATATTTTCCGTAAAAAAAAAAAAAAAATTAATTAGGCCAGCTTTTCATAACTATTCCATATCAGTCTTTGGCATGGAGGACATTCTACTGATCTGGAATATTGCAGATTCGAGAATATATGCTTCTCTTAAAAAAAACATTTTTAAATAAAATTTACCGATTCATTATCAATTAATATTAATAAATAAAATTTACCGATTTTATACATCCCAGTGAGCTATATATCAATTCGAAGTTTTTCTCTTCTTAATTTTCGATGAATATTATCCACACAGGATTGATTGTTTACCTTAGAAAAAAATATTAAAGGAAAACGACAAAAAAAAAATTAACAGTGAAGAACTCAGCTGAATTGCTTGAGCTTCTTGTGAGCTAGAATGCTAGATATTAGATAAATCCATAAAAATAAAAGGTGATTTTTTTTAATTTATCATGAAAAAGTAATTAGATATGGTTGAGTGCGATAATTAAAAATTTTCTCTGGTTTGCATTATCAAGTTAATGATTTCCATTTTGACATATCCATTATTCAGTACACCAATGAATTTCTCATCATATATATTTCTTCTTTTTCATAATTAAGCCAGGAATTGACCTTTTTTACTTTACTTAATTTGTTTTATTAATTATAGATATTTAATTTGATAGTTTCTTCCATCAGGTAGTTAATTTTTATTTTACTTTTTTTAAAAATAACAGCCAATGATTGAATTAATGAAGACAAATTAATGGGAACCAAAATACATGGGATGTTGCTACAATTTTGATTGGTTTAGCTAAGCACGGATGTGGATTGCTGTAATAAAAATCTAAGATTTCTTAGCGGGACACGTGTCACTTCTGGCGGGCTGGATTGTTAAGATTAGAAACAGAGAATAACTTCCCTTTTTGACGATATGCATTGCCTTCTTCTACTTTTCTTGAATGACATGTGGAACGTGACATTTACGTTGGAAGCAAAAGGTTGTTAACTACGCTGCTCTCGAACCACTCCACGCGCGCTTAAGAGGACGTGAACACAGTCGCTGAAATATGAACATAATCATAGATGTGTATATATATATTTTTTAATTTGGTCTTATCTTATTGAGTTTTCATACATCAAAATTATTTTTTTAATCTATTTTTAAAATGGACCTATTTATATTGAGATTATGAGACTTATACATGGGAACTTTTATCTTTGTCAATTAACTTTAGATCCCATTAATTTAATTATAATATCAATATTAATTTAATTAGTTTTAATGTATGAAAGATGATGGTAATACATATATACCACTCGAGAAGAAAAAAATAGAAATAACAAAAAGAAAAAAAAAATACAATATTGGATTATATATCTAATTATAAGAACATTAATTAGCATCTATTAATTAGTACATGTAAGGTACGTAGATAGATGTCATCAATGGCTTGATCATGTTTAGTATTTCTTAATAATTTCCATGACAAACCAGTCACAGCAGAATGTTCCTATGTCTTTCACTTTCAGTAAAGGTGCGTGCGTAATCAAGAACATGGCCTGCCGAGCTCTCCCTGTATTTCTATTCCTCTCGGTCCTCTCTTGCATTGCAATATTGGAAGCATAGGATTCCATGTTAGAGTCTTGAATATATACAACCATCCACCTAGATCTTATCTGGTATAAAAAATGGGGAAGATTGGATTGGGTTTAACAAATACCAAACCCCATTATACAATGAATCTTTCCACGTGAAGTGTCTCCCTCGCTCGCTCTTGGTTTTCACCGCTGCCTAGCTAGCTAACCCCCAAGTCTTCAAAAAGGTTGTGTCCACAAGTCCTTTCGAAGGAAACATGTTACTTGAGTTTGACCTGATTAATATATATTATCTGTTAATTTATGTAATATCTTGCTAGAATTCTGATCTTTTCTTCAGACTGGGTTCTCATGCATGACCACCCCAATTAATTACCCTGAAAGATATTGATCTCACATGGCGCCGTCCCTGCATTATTATCTTACTTTGAGAAAATATAAAAAGTACCCAGAAAATGATCTCCAAGTATTGTGGTTTTTTTTATTGAATCCTCGCTTGTTGACCCCCCCCTATTGCAACGCTGTCTTACAGTGAATTTATGCTAATTAATGGGATTCGAGCTGCTTAACAAGATGATTATCGGTAAACGTGCAATCATTTTACCATAATTGAGTGCACATATCTCTACAGGCAAGGTCGACGATCGATGCTGGAGGCTCCTTTTTTGCAAGTTCTCAAGACAACAACACTCCAAATCTTACCGATCAGTTAATAATTAACAGCTACTTTATTCCTTGTGTCAAGTGTTGCTTAAGAAATTTAAGCTTTTCTTTCTTTCCGTTTTCCTTTTCTTTTTCATAATTTCGTAACCGCCCCTTTTGAAGAAGAGTTCTTAATAAGCCTTGTCCTAATGTGGGTTTGCTTAACTGGTTATAGAGGAAACAGAGGAGTCAGTAAAGAGAGGAGTCAAAGAGGGAGGAATTAACCGGTTAATTAATTAGTGTTCTCGACTGCCTTAAAGGGTACTATAGGCGATTTGTTTTTTACTACAGTATATATTACTCTTTAATTTCCACTTTTTTAAAGACAGTACTGATTTAATTATATCTCTATATATATAAAAAAACAGAGACGGAGATATATATATATATATATATATATATATATATATATTATGAAATAACACTGGCATCTCGAAACAAAAAAAAAAAAAAAAAAAAAAAAATATATATATATATATATATATATATATATATATATATATATTATGAAATAACACTGGCATCTCGAAACTAAATTATTTTTTGATCGGATTTCAAATTATACATTATTCATATTTAGAAAAAGCACGATCATAATATATATTTTTAAAACAAACCCATTAATTACCATCACTGCTAAGCCGAGACTGATTAACATATGATGCCAGTATAATTAGAAGAAGGAAAAATAGAGGGATCGATCGGTTAAAAAAACAGTAATGATCAAATACGGATCGAGTTGTTGATTGCCTGCTCGCTCGAAACGGGCCATGCTGCAGCTGTCCGATTGCAATCTTGCTTTGGTTCACGTGGCCCTAATTAAGAACCTTTAATTGTTGATTGGATTTTCTATCAAAATTAATAAAGAAAAGAAGGAGAAGAGAAGAAAAGAATATTCACGGAAGAGGGATATCATGCAATAGTACCTTTAACCAAAATATTTTAGCACTTTTTAATTTGTCTGGGGACAAATAAATATGTGGCCCCTATATATATTAGTTTAATCAGTAATTCGCTACACACAGGACTTGAATTCTGTTTTCATTTTCTTTTTTATCGAGAGGGCTATCCAAATTATACATAAAATCCTTTATATATATATATAACCATCAATCTGATCATATAGAATAAATAAATTAAAAACTAATATATATATATATATATATATATATATATATATATATATAATTTCACATAAAAAAAACCAACATGTAAAATTAAAAATTAATTATTCGTTATATATAGAAATTAACTTGAATATTCTCTTATTAGACGAAATACAAATTCTAACGCGTGAAATAGACACACAGAAGTAAAGTTAAGATAATACACTTTGAGAATAAATCCCTTTTAATCATATTTTAAGCAAATTACCCACGACATCTCATCGTGGCTGTTAATTTGATTTAAAATCATCAAGATACTGTCATTTTTTTATGTTATTGTAGAAATACGTGCTCGAGAGTACTTTTAAATGACTGCACGTCATGTTACACACATATTTTTAATAGTTCAACGAATTCCAACCAATTTTTTTTTTATTTTTAAAAAAGATAAGTGTGATCAGAATGGAAGCCCTTTACAATGAATTTCGAAGATCAAATCAATTGCAGTGAAGAAAGATCCGCCACCTCCTCCGTCGACCAAGTTGTTGCCAAGATGTAAGAATTAATTAACTAAAAACAAAAGATATATATTGATAGAGGCTAATATTTAATAACAAGACCTTGAAGATGATTGAAAAACACCAACCATTCACGGATGGATATCTCCTAACCTCCAGAAAGTCTTTAGTGAACACAGCGATGTTCCAACGGTGGCTTTAAAGAGATGTAACTCTAAATCAAATTTCTCGACAACAATTATTTCCCCCCACCCTTACTGTGTGGGGACATATTTATCAAAAAACAATAAACTTGGTAGTTGGGTGAAAACGTTTGCTAATTAATGAAATATTTTATAGTGCTTAACTAGTTACATCTAATAACTAGTTATTTTTTTAGATCTATTTTAAAAAAAAAAAGACAAACAAATATATTTTTAAATTTAAATAAAATTATGAAAAATATTTTTTTATATAAATATATTTGTCCTAGTGTAAAGTGTGTCCAAGACTCGACCGAAAAGAGAAATATAGTATATCAATGTGGAAAAATTGCTTATCCAAGAACACCATGATTAATTAAAAAGAAAATTGCATGGTGATGTTGTAAACTTTATAATACATGTAATGTATTAAATCTAGCCCGAGAATTAACATGACATAGGACTTGAGTTATAAATAAAGTAAGTTAATTGAAACAGTATTATTTTGATATTTTTTTTTGTGTTTGAAATGTCATTAAGATTATGATCATGTTAACCCCTCACTGAATCAACTTTAAGTTAGTTTTTTATTACACTCAGCTTGGTTAGGATTAAATCAATCGGGTCTAGTATCGACTTGCCAACCAGGCCGGATTAAAAACAGTGATGCCGACTTCAAGACAAAATGTGTTTTCTTAGACACGATAAGTTTAGAAGGGACAGTCCAGAGAGTAGATTGAAATCAGTTGACAGGAAATGCACTTACGTAATTAAGGAAGAACAAACTAATTTTGAAAGTTTTGTCAGGAAATCGAAAGTAAAAGCATTTGTTTGATTCACGAAGCATTTACTCGTTTATAGGTGGGAAAGGACTAGACGCATTTAGCTTGACAGTGAATGGACATGAAATCTCTACAGCGTCTGTACACCTACCAGACAGTAAAATCCACTTTTCCGTAAATTTTCAGTTTTCTGGTTTTTTTTAAGCTCGGGGGCTGATATTTTAATTTTATTAATTTACGAGGGATATAAAGTTAATAATTTAAAGAAGTGAATTGTTGATAATTAATAAGAAATAGAATTGGACATGAGATAGATCTTTATTAGTTCTCGATCACTAGAGCCGAGGTTTATGTTTTCTTTTTCTTGGTCTTTTTGAGGTATATATAATGTGATTGTTTGCCCGTGTTCTTATGGGCTGTGGTTTGTACCTTTCATAGACTTTATGACCTTTGCTTATAAAACAAAACACATATGGGTGGAGACGATATATTTATGTATATATAGACACATTACACATAAGTTGGTGGACATGTATTACGGACTTAATTAAGGTTGGTTCTGGGTATTCAATTTTGTGATGCAGTACGCACGAGGTATTGAAACATCATAAAATCTAGTGTCTCCCGATCGATCAACTGTGTGCTTATGCATGTATTTAGGTAGGTGGTAATGGAGGTTTTTCTTTTCTTTTTTCTCACTTGATTTTTTAAGTTTGAATAATGAAATTGATGTTTTTAAAAACTTATTCTTCTAAATATATAAATTATGCTGATTTAGTGGTGTATTCTTATGATCGATTATTCAGAAAAGAAATTATTTTAGTTTATATGTATATAAACTGTTTATATATATACTCTTCTAAACATATAAACAACTCATGTGTTAAACCAAATAGACTTGCTTAACAATCCTATGATGGGATTTGGTGCATGGTGATGGATTCTTCTGCCTAAATAAACGAGCAAGGCCCCATGAATCTCAAGAAATTATTGAGCCTTCAGAATACACAGCGTGTTCGTGTATATTATATAGTTTCCTACTTTTGTTCTCATATGGAAGACGAGACGGGACCTAGTTGTACGTGTACTAGGAATTAAAGAGGAACATAGATATAATATAAAATAAATTTGTCTTGGGAAAGTTTTGAAACAAGTATTTTTATTTTAATAAAAATAAAGTATAGTAAAACATATTATCTATCTTTACTATTTTTATATATTTTTATCTTTTCCAAAGAAACCAAGAAGTGGATGATTCTTGCTGCTATATATATATGTAATATATGATACAGAAATATCCCACTTTTTATTTGTGTTTCTCCCCTCTCCTTTTGATTTTTATCTATGCTGCCCTAAAAGTGGATGCATTTTGTTTAGAATTAATTACACGTTCATGCTCCACGTCTTGTGATGGGTCTAAAACTCAAAGCAATGTGGATCTTTTAATTAATTATTACGTACAGCACTACACGACCTGACCTAATTAAGAAGATAGATTTCACCAAATTTTATTTAAGATAACTTGGTGACTAGCTAGAGAGGTTAAGCAGAGAAAGAAGGCTTTGAAAGGAGAGAGTCTTGTGATGGTTGAAGGTGCGGTAGAGATGGATAATTCTGAAGAGAGGAAGAGCGTTGTGGTGGTGACTGGTGCTGTTACGAAGGTGGCAAGTTGATATATTCTGTGTGCTGGATTTGGCTATATTTCGTGATAGGGATCGTGGATTTTAAATACATGGTGGTTGGACTACAATTGGATTATGGCCACGATGGTTTTATGAAAGGTAGGGTGGTCTTGCGGCAGTGCTAAGGGTGGAGCCGTGGCGGGGAGATGAAAAATTGATTTTGCTTTTTTGAGATCAATTCAACATAATTTCTTTATTTTCAATTTTTTATTTTAATAATCTTCTTAGTTTAAATTGCTTTAGTCTTAATCCTTTAATCCAGTTTTGCGAACCCTGATTAGGCGTTAGAGACTAGAGAATCTGAAAAAATTGTGACTAGATGAGATTTGCAAAATAAAATAAAATATGCCCTACAATTGTTTGAAATAATAACAATATTTTACATCAAAATTAATTAATAAAAAATATTTTATAGTCAACTTTCAATTAGTCAGTTTATCTGTTAAGGAATGTTTTTAACTCATAAAATTTTATAAAAATATTTTACAAATATTAATCTAATTACAATATTATCTAATTATTTTAGCTATCACCATCTCTTTTTTCACCATGACCATAATTATCTCGCCATTACTGCCATGTGTTACTACCAACTCTTCTACCACTGTCATCATATGACCCCTTTTTTCTCACGATCATTTTCTTACCATCATCTTCTTTTTTATTATCATCTCTATCATTTCATTACCTTTACCATTGAAAATTATTTGCATATAAAAATATTTTTCAAGTCAAACATTGAAAAATATTTGACATGTAAAGTATTTTATAATAACAATATTTATTTATTATTATTATTTTATGCTTATTGCTTCCATGTAAAAATTCGAGATAACAATCGATTTGTACGATATGATCTTATGGGCGGCCCTTGGAGATTTATGCACAGGCCCAGGCCTTCAAAACAACGCTGTGAAGGCCCACTGAAGTTGCAAAGACAACTGTTTTATCAAGGTTTCAAGCACAATTTATAATTCAATAGTAAGATATCGTTCATTTCTAAAATTGTGAGAAATATATAGAAAGCAGAAATATGTTTATGTTTGGTTAATGAAACAATTTGAAGTGAGTTTTTATATTCTCAAAACAAAAAATACAAAAAAGCATGTCCTCTCTACCGATCATATCCCCTTTATCCTTATCTCTTCTTTTCTGTCTCGAGATACTAACACGAATCTTGTATCACTCCAGCTAAAAACTATAAATATCAACCTAGCATAAAGATGACACGGTTTCTCTCAGAGGTTAATGGGTGTTGCCACTATTTTACCAACGAAATTTCAACCACCACATCTCTTCAAGTAACCCATAAGTGGGATGCCAGCCATTGCACTAAGCTTTTATGATCATAATGGTCTAGTGAAGTGGGTGAAGGGAAAAAAAAATATGAAGGGGAAGAAAACAAGCAGTGACAATCACTCTTGATATAGACAGGAAAACTAGATGCACTGGCGTGACAGGTAAAGTATAAATCTACCCTGCAGAAACTGTAGACAGAATATAGCTACGCTACTAAAGGATTTATTCTGACCAAAATTTCACAAAGGCAGCCAAGAACGATTTAAAAATGGCCCAAAGCGGGTTAGTTTCTGGTTCTGTTTGATTCTTGGATGCCGCTCCCCACGATTCACTGCTCATGGAAACAAAGCAAAAGATAAATCAATACACCAACATCTAGAAATACTCCAGTGAAGGACGTAGAGCGGATGGCAAATCAAAGCAATGAGTTTAAAGGTATGGTCATGACTTATACTTACAGATTAATTCTGTTTAGTGTTGGACTGCTTCCTTTCTGAGAGGCACGACCATGTAGAACTGCAACTTTATCTTTTATCTCAATTTCTTTGGCTATTGACGGACAGATACTAACAGTGACGTCATTGCTATCCAAAGATTTGGTTTGCATGGCATTTTGAGCACTAGCAACCTGAAAAAAAGAGAGCCATTAATAGCTTCATGCTCAACTTCTCCCCCACATTTTCGATTGGCAAATTATTATGCTTATAGTTGCTACCCTATGTGTACAGTGCATTCCTCCAAGTAAAAATATCATCTTGCATATTAAGGGAATTAGCTTTTACATGAATATATATATCTTGCTCCACCTTGCATTAAACCAAGAACATGAATTAAATTAATACACTGGAAGGGAAGAAATAATAGCAAAGCAGTTGCAGCTTGCTAGATCATAAATGCCTTTTAGCAGCCGACCACACCATGCAAGTTGAAAGAATCTTGAAAAAGAAAACCCAGAAAGGAAAGGAAAGGAAAGGGAAGGGAAATAAAATAAAAGAAGGCGGGCTAGTGGTTTATGTTTTCTGCTGTGCACACCTCCAGCAGAAAGTGGCCACATAATTATACGTGGTATTGAAAAAAACTCACCTTAGTCTCAGCAATTGTCTTGTCATCATGTGGTGACTTCAACTTCACATCCATGTCAGCCTCAGCATCCTGCAAAATGCTTCCTTTGGTGACAGATGCATGCGAACTTGCCATTGCCAGATCTGCAAAGTTTTCCACTTCTTGTTCACGCACCAAATCAGAGCTTTGTTCCAACAATTGAACTGCTGACTTTTCCACTTCTTTATCATCTGCCAAACTGCTATCATTCAAGGAAGTTATTCTGTCAGGCAAAGAAATGCCATTTCCTGGGTCATGTTCTGGTTCCAAGAGCACCTTTTCAACATTTTTCTCTTCACAAGTCCCATTTATCTCCCTTAAATTACTGCAATTTCCATTCAAGTTTCCAGCTGGCTTGGTAACAGGCGGCAATGGAAATGTCTCTACCATTACATCTGCCATTTGAGTTACTTTAGAATCAGATGCTGCCACTTCTTCCATTCTTTTCTCTATTTCCAGAGGTTCAGTTTCTTGAACCTCTACAACTTCTGGTTTATCGGCTTCTTCATTCTTAACAATTACATGGCTCCCATTATCGAATCCCTGCTGTTCAGGTTCAACCTGAAGCTCAGAAATTAAATGCTCTTCACTTGAGCCCTCATCATGCTGATCTGGTACAGGACTTCCATTTGGAGATGTGGATAGAGAAGCTTGAGGTTCTGTGGAAATTGTACCCAATGGGTACTGCTCCACAAATTGATCATTATGCTGCTCTTCCGGTGACAAGTTACCAGGACCCAGCACTCTATTTTCTTGGATTATCTCCCGAACAATCTCCCGTACAGTATAAAACGACCCACCAACTTCCTTGTGTGTGAGATTAAGAGATGGAAAATTCCCATTGTTTAAATTCTGGTACCTGAAAGCAGGTCTTCCAAATGAATGGATGCCCAAATCTACTTCTCCAAGAACTTTGCAATGAGAATTAAAAAAAGAAAGATAACTATTAAAAGGTTAATATAAACAACAATTTTCTATTTAGACCGGGTCATCATTGTGTTATCAAGAAGCTAATCGCTATCGTTTGGTTTGGAAAATACTATATGAACCTATTACCAACAATAAATCAAACTTCCAGGAAAAACAAGAAATAGCCCATCTACCATGTCATAGACTGCTGCTCTTGGAAGTTACTTATTCAGTGCATACGTGTGTGTCCATGAGCATGTGAGTGCATGTGCATCTCAGCAAGCACTCGGTCTTTCAGTTTTAGCGAACGACATCCAAGAGAAGCAATTTCATAGCATTCATCGGGAACAGATAGGGCAAACTAATGATTCCAATAATTTTAGTAATCATCTTCAGACCAAAAGAATAAAACAGTTACGCTTCATTGAAGGGGAACCATCATATTACGTCTTTATAAAGGACTCCACCATTCCCTTCCTCTCCTCCTTCGACCTCCGAATCCGAGACTTCTTCCCTCCAGAATCATTGCACTTGGCTAAAGCAAATGTTTGGCCAACCCAGACACCCTTTACAGCATGCATGATGGGAAAAAACCCACCACCCTTTAGCATACAAAACCTACATGATACACAGCCAAATTCAGAGTATCAAAAAGACAAATAATTTCACAGTAAAGACATAAATTTTCATAGACAAAACGTATCAAATAATCAGACAGCCATGACCCCATCCTATCATATACAAAGTTGCAAGCCGGTGTCGTGTTAGAACATCAAACTAGGAACTTGAGAACGCATCATCAGTTCCAGTTACTTTCAATGCCCACATACTAAAAATTCAACAATTTTGCACTCTAGTTTTGCTCAATTTCCTTGGTTTTCTCAGAAACCAAACAGGAAAAAGGTAATTCTCCAACATCTAACCATATTTCTCACTACCAAACAAACCCCATTTAAAAAAAATATCAATCATGTGTAACTCAAAATGACCCACAAACAAAAATCAAACAAAAATCAAACAAGTACGTGGTTGCATTTCAGCTAAAGCTAGTACATTTACACTAGAAGGGAGAATAAAAATAAAGAAATGATTGACAGAATTGAAGTATAGAAGAAAGATATGGAGTGTTTGAGAGGGAAAGACAGAGTGAGGTTACCTACTATATCCGAGAGCGGGAGAGACAGACAGAGAAACGGAGAGAGAGGGTTGGGTTTGGGTTTTGGAGTCATTTAAACCCTAAAAAATACCATTAACAGGTCCGACCATTGGTCCCAGGTGAGGGCGGGAGGTATTTGTAATTTTCTCGTTTTTTAGGGTGATGATGAAATAATTTACTGAACTGGGTCGGGTCCGCCTTCGCAATTTTTTTTTTTAGATTTACAGAAGGGCCATGAGAGTTCATGGGAGCAGCCGGCCCGATTGGCTCAATTAGTACCGTCGGATTTTGCTAAGAGACTTCTGCTTTAACATGGATTGTAGGTTCAAATTCAAAAAAAAAAAAGCAGAGAAAGGAGGTTTAAGGTGGCAAATGGTCCATAAACCGGAGTTTTTGAATATATGTTCTGGTATGATTTTTAGAAAGTAATCTTTTGTTTTCAATCATAATTTAAGAGTTGTTTTTATAAATAAATTATGATGAAAATAAGTTAAATTAAAAGTTTGTTTGATAAAAATAGATTTTATGTAATTTTTTTAAGAGAAGAAAGATGCACTAAGATTAAAAAATAAAAAAATTGAACTTCTGATTGAAGTAAGATTTTGATTAAAATATATAGTAATTTTTTTTTAATTTAAGTAAAAGTTGATTCAACATATTTAAAAAAAAATTTATGAGTAAAGGTTAAAAGTTGCAAAAGTCACATATGCGAATGGAATCTCAAGTCAATAGGAAATATAAGATGAGTGTATTAGAGGACAAATTATCCAATCTATTTATGGGGCATACTTCGTTTTCTTATTCAACCAAGCTGCGAACAAACGCTTCATATGGCAAGAACGACTCCAAAACTTAGACGCAGTTCCTCTCTAGCAAAGCGAAGGTTAGTTTCAGTACAAGCAACGATTTGGTCATCTGCAGTTCCTCCGAAGAAGCGAAAATGAAAGTCAGAACAGGAAACAAAACAAGTCAGTCTTTCTTTGTAACAAAATTGCATCTACATTACCAAAAGAATATGCAATGATAAACGAATTATGTGGTTCAGTCCCTCGACTACAAGTAATTTGAATGGTTAAAAAGAATTTCAACTCATGCGTGGTACTGCTCAAAATCCTGGTATAGTCGGGGCCAGTCGGAGTTTCGTGCAAACATGCCCCGAGTTGTGAGCTGAAGTCAAAGGGAAGCCAGTTTTCTTGTCCCCTTTGCCCCATGAGTGTGTGTTTGGTGAAAATGAAAAGACGAGCAAAATCTGTGCTGAAGCTGTTACAAAAAGACAAAAAAATGAAGCTTCTCATCTTCTCCGCAAGATCCCTGTCCATCTCTGAAGTTGAGAAGAATATATTCAGCAGCCATATTAGGACTTGGGAGTCAAGCATAGTCAGAATTAGCCCTTGAGAGTTTCAGAATCTCAACTTCCTATATTTCCTAAGTGGTTTCTGTTTGTATCCAGACTTCAATCTTTCAAATAGTTTCTCTTTTGTTTTCCGCTTCTTGTCCATTTTTACTCTATATTTTTCTTCCCTCTCCCTTTCATAAATCCCTTGCCAATGCACTTCTCCTGTTAGTGGCCACAGCCACCTCTCCCTTGGATGATCTCCATCATCTGCAGCCTCAGCAAGATCTTCGTCCATGCTCTTCAACACCATAAGCTTAAAGTACTTTTCCCACATTATTCCCTTTCTTTGCTCAACAGGGTGCTGTTCTTCTACAGAACCAGTGTGTGGATCTATGTAAACCATCCTTCGTGCACTATGATAAGCCCAAACATTAACAAGGACTTCCAATATTCGACAATAACAATGCTTTTCCTGCATACCATTAGATAAATATATTCATTAATGGTAGTACTATAATCTCTCCTAAACATATGAAGCAGGCAGTCTAGTATCTATGTATCTTACCTGTAGCTCCGAGGAACTCAACAGACACTTGGTCATTTGGCTAGAGTTGGATTGCAGAGCATCAAGAGAATCAACAAACATTCTGCAATTTGATTTTACAAAACATTAACTATTGATGGACTTGCAACTACCAATAATGCCTCGGACATAACATTTCATCTATGTAACTGGAAACTGGCTTGGGCGAAAAATAGCATCCTTCGTAAATTACCGTGAAAACATAATGAACTCCAGAAAGGAAGGGGTTGGCATGACCCAGCTATGCAGGGCAGACCAGTGACCTCCATCTTCTGGCATCGGAGGAAGAACTTCAAGATTTGATGGCAAGCCATACATATGGCGGAAGGCATCTTCAAAAGCAATTCTGCATGCATTCAAAAGCCAGAAGTTAAAATTCTGGCTTTGAAAAGGCAAATGCTCACATCTGTGTAATAACAATCTACAGAGTGCAATTACAATGGGGCATGTACGATTAGCCTTTACCCATCTTCTTTTTGGCCCTGTTTAAAGCTAAACTGAAGATGGTCAAACCTGCCTTTTCCACAAGTGATTCAGCAGTAGTATAAGAGCAAATGCCAGTGGCATCCAAAAACAGTTTTCCCATTTATTTGGCTAAAAAATAACAGATTTGTTCAGCTAAAGACAGAAGAATGAAAAGAATAGCAAAATTTGTATGGTATGTGTAATAAGGGACCCACAGATACCACAGGATAGATGGACAATCTGACATTTTTAAACATTGCGCAAAATGACCTGACCATGAACACCCCCTACTTGAAGCAAAGATACCTGCAGTGTCCTCCATTTAAGATGTCACACATGGACCAGAAAGTGAGTTCATCGTTGCTTCCTGTAACTCCACCATCCATATCTAGGCGAGCCCAGTAGTACATTACATCTTTATTTTCTTCTTGCACCTTTTCTTCTAGAACTTGTTCAGCTTTAAATGTTAATGAAACCTGAATCAAGAAAGGGAACAGTCAATAATTGCACTTCTGAAAATAAATTATTTTAAACAGAGAATGTCAGTTTCACCAGAAATATGCTAACTGGTTTGTGCGAATATCAAATTCTGCAATTTTTCCAAGAAGCTGATTGCAACTTGGAAAAATAATGACCTTAAATTTGATGTATCTAATCCTGCAATTTTGAAAGTTTAAACTATAATATCACTGGCATAAAAGATACCTTACTACCAGCAGCATGCCATGATTGAAACCCAATCCAAGGTCTCTTGTGAATGTCATCCACCCTGTTTGCAATAGAAAACATTCCTCCTATATCACATAATATATTCTGATAGTAACTGTCGTTCAGGAGGGGAAGCCGGGCAACTGCATCCACATCATCAGATCTTGACCTCCGCGCTTTTGTAGACTAAGAGATAAATGTAGCATGATTAAGAAATCAAAACTACTTAAAGCATGACTGCTCATACAGGAGCATATCTTAAAAAATTCAAACACCAATTATAAGGTTTCTTTATATTGGAATAAAACACTTGGACATCACAGCATCTCCAAACAAAGCAATATACAGTTCAAATCTTAGTAAAGAACCATTAATTGAATGTTATAGGACAAAAAACAAAAGAGAAATTATGGCTCGAATGCGGATGCAACATACAGTTCTGTTACCAATATTTAATCATTTGTCATTTCAGGAAGCAACAAAACCAGTTGCAGAAAGCTCAAATGCCCTAACTATTATCTCCAGAAAATGGCATGTGTGTGTGCACGCCAATTTATTTTTTTTAAAAAAAAAAAAAAACAAGAAAAGAAAGCAAATATCCTAGAAAGCAACCAAAAAAAAAGGAAAGAAAGAAAGAAATGTTGTAAGTACTAAAAAGAAATATAATTTCTTTATAAATACCAAAAAATATAAGTTCCAGATATGGCTGGAAGAAACTTACAAGACTTAAGCCACGGTATAAAGATCCATGATTCAAAAATGGCCAGGCCCCAGCTCCATCATATATTTCATAAATGCATACTGGCTGGCCAGTCCTTTCTAGCTCACCTTCATCCCTCTCATTTGCTTCAAACTTTAGCTTTTCAGATTTTCGAGCATCATGATAAATCTCATCCCACGGACCATGACTCTTATCCATTCTTTCTTGAAGCTAAATAGGAAATAATTCTCCATTTCAGCTGTCTTTTGAAGAAAATTTCACAACATGAAGACTGAAAAATAACTAAGACAACTGGAGCAATGAAAAAGTAGATGTTGTGTGAGGCATGGCCCTCAAAAGGAATAGCATACCTCCTCTGTTTCCACCCTCTCATATTCTTCAAAGCTTTCTATTTCACTCAAAACATCCCAATCTGATTCTGTTGGGATATCTGGTACTAGAATTTCAGTTCCATTCCCAGAGATGCTAGTTGAATTAACATGATTGCTCCATTCTTTCTCAAGGGAATAAACAGCACTGGTTTCTCTGAAAGAAAAATCGCCCTCAGCCATGCTTAACAAATCATCAATTTCCTGTTCTAGTTCCTTGCTGAACAAGTTCCATTCCCATTCCCTCCGTTGAAGGTTAGACACAGGACCAGGCAACAAGGTATCTGATGGAAAACTAATCAAATTCTCCAAAAGCCTTGCATAACCAATTATACATTCTGATGCAAGCATGTTCTTAGCAAGCAGTCTTCCAGAGAAAGCAAGAGTTTGAGCAAATTTAGAAAGTTTTCCATTTGATATCAAAAGAGAGAGAGCCCTTGTCAATGCTTCAGGGCTATATTTTGAGAACAATATCCCATGGGCTCCATCATCAACCTGTTATTTTAAGAAATTTATTTGTCAATCTCTTCAAATGAAGAAACAAATGGAGATAGGTGCTACACATAATTTACCAAAGAAGGAATCAAGTCCACAAAAACTTGAATACACTCACGTATTTTTTCAAGATAGGAATATCGGGTGCAATGACAGGGGTTCCAAAGGTCATGGCTCGGATAAGTAAAGGAGGAAAACCCTGTTCATTTTGGGAAGAACCATAAAGAACAACATCTGCCATTAATAACACACTGTTGACATCACCATGCAGGCCATAATGCCACACAGAGCCATGATGAAGTCCCAGACCAGAAACAACTTCCTACATGAAAAGAACAAAAAAAAACTCTAGCTTAAGCAAGGCATAAAATTGAACAGAGCATGATATTAAATTTTAAAAACAAACATCACCCCATCTCTCACTGTTGTTTCTTCCCAAAAGAAACAAAAGTCTCTCCTTTGAGAAGATACTAAACAGCAAGAACTATCAACTGGTATGTTCCAATTATTAGGAAAGAAAAGGCTCTTCTGAGGTAGTGACCACACATAATATAAGTGGCCAAAAAGGAAGTATTGAACAAGAAAATCAATTTAGTTGCATGGAGTATTAAAATAAATACATTGACAATACTTTGATAGCATTGTTTAAAATAAGACACAAAAAGAAAACTTGATGAAATATCAAGGTCAGATCATGTATATATTTCCCTGGTCATTCTTCTAGTCAACCCCATTCCTATGCAGTCAAGTGATCAAATAGACATTAGAAGACTAGCTTAGTCAAAAGTGTACCATTATAAAAGTTTTCACTTAATATATGAAAACACTATATCAAGTAGCAGGGATACAAGAAGATAAACATAACATCACAACAGAAGTAATAAGCTACAACCAATGAGAAGTTGACTACCTGTAAAGCATTATCATCAGTGGAATTACCGCCTAAGAAAATTAATTTAAATGATCCTTCAGCATCTTTGGTCCTTGCATATTTGGCTAGTAGAGGTCCTAGGGTGTGCACTGCCACAGCATAATCCCATGATAGCTCATCATAGAAGAAAGAACTACCAACAACTAGAACCACCAAATCATCTTTGCTGAATCCATGGTCCACCCTTAACTGATGCTTAGCGTGGGTCTTACTGTAGCTTTCAGCAGCCCACACATCTACTGGTGATCCAGGAATCACAAAGAAGTTTCCAGTGTCAAGCACAGTATATAACATCTGATACAGAGAGGAATATAAATTGAAAAACAGCATAAGATTTTCTATACAAGGCTGGCTAGAAGTGGGCTGTAAAAAATAGCATAAGATTTTCTATACATGACTGGCAAGAAATGAGATGCAATTACATACAGAGGTGGCATTTTTACCGGCAAAGTGAAGTCTGGAAATACAACAACATTAGCCCTGTTAAAAATACTTCTCCAATGAGACAGCAAATGCTGCCAGCCCATTTCCTGATACAATGGAAGACGATTCGCAAGGGTATCTTCTTGGATTATCCATACAAGCGGTATTGACTGGAATGGCTCCTGTGTGAGGCTGCATAGATATAGAAGTAAATGATCATAGCATCTCAAACAAAGGCAACCAGATATCCAGATCTTCACACTTGCAAATACAGATACAGAGAATTCTAAACATGCACTTTAGGTAATTCTATCCATATAACTATCACTTTTATTATCCACAGAATCACCTCTGTATTCACAACACAAGTACGTTTGCACAAAAGAGTTCTTATCATATACTTACAAATAACTTCAAAAATGACCAAGAGAGCTCCTAATACACTCAACTTCCTCTTCATGTCTAAAATACTATAATCCATTCCCGGTACATATATTGAAGTTTCCAACACCCAAGAACAAAGCCACATCTAGATTAAAACCTTAATCTAAATTCCTGCATATTGCAGATAAGTGCAACGTCTCATGTTTATAAAATTTCATGAAGATGATAAAACGATACAAACAATCTTGTTGGTCACTTCAAATTTAATTTCCTCCCATATCTGTTATACACTTATACAAATGTTACATTGTGTCTAATGTCATGTGTGTAGCAAATGCATTCCACTATGACAAAGGCATATTTTGTTTGCAAAATGTCCAACAGAGTAGATGTTTGTGTTTAATTCCACATGCATGCATTCACAGCACAATCCACCCAGGCAATGAACAATCACTGAAACACTAGAGCAAAATTATAAACTTCAGTGATTTCTTAAAGGATTAAGTAAGCAAACGCAGGCACCTTGAAACTGCCCCTTTGGCTTCAAGTGAATCGACAATAACAGCTTCAAAACTGTAGAAAAATACATGTATATTAGCAATACCAATTAACTTGCTGAAAAAACAAATAGAAACAGAAAGTTCCTAGCTGTAATAATCACTATCCAAAACAAAAACCATAAATAGAAAACAAATTTAAGTGAAGCTGCAATATTAAGAGAAAGAATTGTACATGGACCAATCAATATGGTCATATTGCTCTGGTCCTAAAATTGATATCCGGCCTCCTATTTCCTCCCACACTGATCGTGTCACACCATTATCCACTGCATATATCTGTCAAAAAGGTGTTGTTAGGCGCATAAACCATTTTGTTGAAGACCAAAGTAGAACATGCAGCCTCCACATCAACATATATGCCATGCTTATTTTGAACAGGGAGACGCATAAACTTGTATTGAGGCTCCCTCCACGAGCCAAACTACATTAACCTGTTAAAGAGATGGTGTGACATTTACATGCAGTTGCATAGCCTAACAAAGCATTTGGTAATAGCAGCAAGAAATGCCAAAATCTACATAGAAATGTCAGGGAAGTTATACAAGAACAGCCAAAACAAATCACCTTAAGTGCATAACCAAGTTTCCGCAGATTCATCACCACACTAATCAACATCAATGACTGTGGGCCCTTCTTCATGTTTCCTAAGATCTGAATATCATCAGAACAAAGTACCATTAAAATAAAACACACTCGCACAAGGTCAGTACAAAAAAACACGTAGATGAAGTCTTTGGAGAAAAAAATAAAACAGAACTTTATCTAGAAGTGCACGTCAGAAAAATGTATTTATCTAGTCCACATGTCTAACAAAAGGATAAAGAAGAAAACCAACGCAAAACAATGCAACCCGCGCATGACCTAAGCTCCTCCTGCTTCATAAATTCTTAAAAAAAGTCTAAACTACTTCCATACCTTCAACTGCATATATTCTAACAATAAACTTGTAATTGTGACATTAAAAGGATTTCTCGGTCCCGAACTAGTTGGGCTGGCTGCTTGAATTGACTTCCTCCATTCACTTCCCTTAGAGCTAAACTTTCTTTAAATTATGTGTGACACAGCGTTCATTCTTCTCCACGAATCATTTCTAATTGACCTTTCTTCCTCCTCCATCTCCATACTTCAATTCAATCACTATTCTTCCTTGTTATTGACCCATGCATTGCCAAGAGATTAACGGGACCCGCCAATGGGCTTCGCACTAATCCTATTGTCTAATTCTTGCAATCTATTCTTAATATTTTTCTCCTAAAATAGCATTTCTCATCTACAGCAAAAAATAAATTTAAACAGACTCGGAAACTTACAACGGCGAGTCTTGGAGGCCTGAGGCCAACTCTATTAGCTAGCAATCTGACATGATCGAGCCCGTGACCTTCCAAAGGCAACCGTGATTTTAACACGGGCACGAATTTCAACATAGCACCTGATTTCAAATCTTCTTTGATCGGTCTCCAATGATCAATCCACCCTCTACGAAACACAGCCATACCGGTAATCGAACTCTGCAACAAAATAGACGCCAAAACGAAAGCTAAAACAGCGAAAAAAATCAAACAGTAGAATAAATAAACGCCGCGAAATGGAAAGCAAGGGAGCAACCACCCCTTGCGGTTGTAGCTTCTGTTTGTATAGGGGTGCCATCGGCTGCGGCGATCAGACCGATCAAGAGGTGATTTACTTGATTTGTCTGGAGTGTTAGTGTTGTAGTTAGGGTTTCGTTTGAAAAGAGAACGGTCTCGAATCGAGTTGGAACTTTGATCGGAGCCACCGTCGGAACCTCCATTGATAGCGGAGACCGGTAGTTCGGGTGGAGAATGGTGGTTTCGGATCATGAAGGATTGGATTTTCCTTTTCCCTTGTTTTTTTCTTTCTCGGGAAAGTGAGGAGAAGATTTTTTTCAGCGAGGAAAGATCGTGTAGAGTTGCATTTTCTCTGAGAGGCTGGTTTTTTTTTTAAACTTCTCTCTGTTGTGTGCTGTTGGCAGTATATGTTTTTGTCAACGTGAATCTGAGATTATAAATATAAATAAACAGTTTTGTTTTTATTATTTGTATTTTCTCGGACCCATATTTCAAACGCAAGGTACCACGCCCAAAAAAAATAAAAAAACCTAATCTAGCGATCTTGCGTAGACGAATTAAGTTGATGTCTGATATTATGGATAATCCACTGTGGGTGGATAAAGAGAAATTTTTTATTGTGAGTTATAACCGGTAATATCCTATAAATTTTAATTTTAATTTTAATTATTAGTTAATATATCATGACATTTGATTGTGTCATGAAATACAAAATAAAAATCATCAATTATTTTAATTTTCTATCTAGAATAATTAATGTCATCAGTTATTTTGAACAGAGTAAGAGTATTGTTGTTGTTTCTGCCCTTTACTTCTTATCAAATTATTATTTTTTATTGGATTTTGTTTGTAAAATAAAAAGCTTGTGATTAATATCTATTTTAAATTCACAATACACTGCAATACAAGCTCCACACTTGACAAAATAAACTCCATTATGAGTACACGTGACAATTAATTAAGTAAAACCTTTTTATTTTTAAAGATCACTGGATACATCTTGTTGACAAAAAAACATGGCTACCATTTATTTATGGTGTCCAGAACTATAGTAGTTTATGTTTCTTAAAAAGTATTTTTGATGTTAAAATATATTAAATTGATTTTTAGTATTTTTTATGATTTGGATATACTAATATTAGAAATTAAAAAAAATATAAAAATATTTTAATTAAATTTTACAAAATATATATATTTGAAAATCATATGTACCACACACAACCATATTTTGTTATCCAACAATGCAATTCAAAGCTCAAAACTTTTAAACATTATTTAAACCTATTTTGAACTAAAATTGACTTTTATATCTTGTAGATAAAAGATAATAATAATAATAATAATAGAAAAAAGAGAAAGATTCCAGTTTAGTTGGAAAGTGCCAGGTCTTTGTAAAAGTTTCCAATCACATCAAAAGGTCCAGTTTCTCAAGATAAGATCAGCAACCAGCAGGGACTTACCATCACATAAATGGGTGGTGCCCTGGCATGTGATCCAAGCTCGGCTTAGGCGGAGTTTAATTTTGCATTTTTTTAATTTTTTTTAGTTTTAATTTTTTTTTTATTTCTATATAATTTTCATGTATTAATATAAAAATAATATTTAATCAATCCAATCCCCTTCCACCTTCATAAGGGTTGGCACGTAAAAATAATTTCTTCGTATTTTCCAAATCTATGGGCATATCAGTCTACTTAAGAACTGGTTTCATAATTGGAAAAATATAATTAAATATTTAGTTTATCAATTTCAAATTTTAAATAAAAGTAATGAAATATAAGTCTCTCAATAAAGGTAAATCTAATCTCATAAGTAAATATCATAAAATATTTTGTATTAATCGATGAAACATCGTACCATGCCAACTTCTGTTCACAGCCCACCTTACAAAATCAATATCTCAACATCATCGGAGTCAAATTGAAACAAAAGCAGGGGAACAAAAGCCAAACGGGTCCTTTATCGAATCTAGTAACAGACAAACATCACTTCTGTGGCCGTGCTGAGGATTTTTTCCTCGACCTCCTCGAACGGAAATCCCGAGTCGTGATACCATCTCCATTTATTATTTAATATTTAGTCTAGATTCAATAGTCACTCCTGATATATAAGAAGAAAGACCATCATAGTTTTTAAAACCGGCCCGGTCCAAATTCCGGGTTCTGGATTTTGGCCGCGTCACCAGGTCAATTCTCATTTTAAAAAAATTCAAAACGACGTCGTTTTAGTAAAAAAAAAGTCAACGGGTTGCAACCGGATTTTATCGGGTCAACCCGCCGGGTCGGCCGGGTCACACCGTGTCATAACTTTTCCTATTTTTTCTTCAACTCGGCTCAATTTTAGCCCCGAGTCGACCCGCCGAGCCGAATCGGGTTTCAAAACTATGCATATGCCTATTCACTCATGTTGAATGTTGATGATGGTGCGGGTAGCCAGGACAACCTGGCAGGTAATTAGATCCCAAATCCCAAAATCATGCGGTGTTGCTCCCTCTGGGTCGGTGACCTGAGAGATAGTTATTGATCCGGCCTCATGTAGAAGTCTATTTGAAAGTGTGGTTGCTGTTGCTTTTCAAAGTGCTTTTCATGCCGAAATGCATTAAAATGATGTTTTTTTATTTTTTAAAAATTATTTTTAAGATCAGCGCATCAAAACGATCCAAAACATATAAAAAAATTCATTTTTAGCAAAAATTAAAAAAAAAAAAAAATTTTTGGAATCATAGTTTCCGTGTCCTAGTTCACTAGAAGAAATCCTATTTTAGTATTGTGTTTCAAATAAAAGCTGAATAAATTTTGATTTTTTTTATTTAAAATTAATTTTTTTTATATTTTAATGTGTTGATATTAAAAATAATTTTTTAAAAATAAAAAAAATATTATTTTAATATATTTTTAAATATAAAATATTTTAAAAAACAACCTAAACTTGAGGCTTAAACCTAATTACCTAACTGAATTACCAAAAAATTTCTCTTATCTTTTTTAAATAAGATTGTTTTTTTTTTTTGAAAAAAAACCTTAAAACAATATTATTTTACAGATATTTTTATTTTTTTAAAAAAAAAATATAGCCTGCCCAAATGAACCAAACCGACCTATCCCAGGACAGACATCACCAAGGCACCAAGGCATTTTGGACCCCAGCTTTCCAAATCCAAATCCTTATCCCTACACTACACTTCAATGGCTACTCAATTTCCGTTTGCACTAATTGATTGATGCAAGTACAAAAAGGGAGGGTAGGAGAGTTTACATTTCAGGGTAGGAGGCCCTACATGAAAGCAAGGCAAGAAAAAAAATTAAAAGATTAAGTTCTGAAAATATTGAATAATTTCTTGAAAATGCAGAACTGAGATCCTGCAAAATTAGTTGGTATTTAGCTTACTGACAGCACTCACCCCTGTAAAATCAGGAGAGAGCAAATGGATAGCGGCAGCTTTATTGATAGTTTATTAATTCGATAAAAACTGTACAATAAACTGATAAAGGATACAAGCATCCGTTGCTATTGGAAGTATTCACTATATCTTCATATATGCTGACCGCTTCTACAGGCTTTATTTCCAGTTCACCCTTCATCTTCAGGAAGAGCTTCCAGAAACCTTCTAATTCTCAACCGTTCGTCTCCTGTTAGATTTGGATCATCACCGGTTAAACTCTTCTGTAGTGCAGCGTTAGCACTGTCTGTATCATCATCAAGAACCTGAACAATAATTGAAAACGGCACCAATGTTTGAAGGTTGCCATAAATAATATCATGGAATCATGATAAAGAATCTTTATAAACCAAATTATCCTAGAATATTATATTTTATCGGGGGAAAGACCTTCCACAAAGAAAAATCAAAACACCATTGCACTTTAACATTCCCTTCTCCCATCTCCCCCAAGCAAAAGAAAATGATGACAATAGAACAAAATCTGGAGAGCTTTTACTTACCTGAACATAATTGTTGACATGGCCATCTTTGTTCTGAGTGGTAACTAGCTCATGTTTGTTGATGGTCCACTCACCATCAACAATGTACTTGTATTCATAGCGTCCCTCCTGTTGAAGAAAGAATGGTCACAAAATTCTGATTTTAATTTGAAATAGACATATTGTATCTGCACCCATTTCAGTAACTAGCTGTGCCTTGCTGTGCACAGTGAGAATGGACAGTATCCTTCCTCATCTATGCTGGGTTGATTTTAGGGCACCTTTAAAGCTAATAGCAGTTTATCTCTAAGAGTAGCATAGATTTTGAATTTTTGAAGAAATGAACTCTCAAGATTCACAAATATTAGGGACTGGGACCACGATGTAGTAGGGGCTGGCTCATAGCACAGATGTTATTCAAGATGCTTTTCTTCAGCACAACAATTTAACATCATAATCCAATCATTATTTAAATCCCGAACTAGCATGTTGCCACATGTCAACAAAAGTGCAGGAAAGTTTTCGACAGTAAACTAGAGACAAGAGGCATGCAGGCAAGAAAAAAAAAGCTGATGCCAATTTCTTCCAGAGAATTTGAAGTTTAACTACCAGAGAAAGTAAAAACTTACCAGCAATTCCCTCTTGAGAATCCAAAAACCCTGCTCCTCATCTAATTCTAAGGGTATCCTCTGGAGAAAGAAAGAGAAATAAATACCAGGTAAAAAGGTTGGAATGGCTTAAGCATAATGCAAAAACTGCTGTATCCATTGTATTAACTTGTCATCAAGACTTGCTTCATTTGCATAACAATGTTTAAGACATTAAAATTCGCATCTCCATAAATGTGGAAATCAGGTCACAGCCAGCAAATCAATCCTCAACTACCGAAAGCAAGCCCAGAAAGCTGAACGAATTAAATCTAGATGTTTTATTCTTTCCAACTCCCGGAAAGTATAGGTGAAATGGCTGTTAGTGCATCTCAAGACAGTATATAATGATCATCACTATGCAGGAGCTTTTAAATCAACTATTACATCACGTACCTGGCCCCATCCAATGTCAAGCCCAGAAATTTCCACTGTGCAACACTTGTCATCTTTCCATTTCAAAGTGACAAGCTTCTTTCTAAGGCCTGTAAGCTTTCAGATAAGAGAAAAATAAATAGTTTGCAGTAATTTGTCAATACTTAACAAATGATAGACAAAATATATTAATTTAGTGATCACATGAAGAAACTAGGCCTCTGTAACCATCCTTATTTTCACATTGATTCCTTTTCTTATATTTAAATGCCAGCAAACTCTACTACTGAGAAATGAACTCTTAGGGAGTAGTGTTTATGAGCTAGTGTTACTGGTGAATTCAGGCAGCAATTTTTATATTACAGGTAGTTTGAAAAGTTGATACACCAAAAATTGGTATTGCACTTCAGGAAGCATCCTTATATACCATGCAAATTCAAATTTCATCTTCACAAACATGGGCATCTAAACATGCAAGTCATTAAGAAAAAAAGACCGAGTCAAAAAGAAAAAAGCAATATGCAGAAAGAAAACCCGTGGTAAAGGCTCCATGAGCAATTATGCATATAGTACATGCAAAGGGGAAATGACTCACTATATCTGCGGTTGAATTTTTGATAGCATCCAGATTTGGGAAGCACGAGCGTTTGCTCTGCATGACAAGAAACAATGAGATGCTACAAAGTTACTAATCAGCTACCAATACGGCTCTAGCACCATTGGAACCAATGCTCCTTTGAGTGAGAGGTTGTGAGACTCGACTCCCTAAAAGGGAGTCAAGCTAATTTCCCAGTCACCAAAACATGGCACTAATCAGCTATTTTAAATTGGAATCCTATTTGTCGCAAACCAAGTAAATCTCAAAATTACCAAATGCATGATTTCAACAATGAATCTCAAAATGCACAATGGTCCCCATCAAGTGTTGAGCCTGTCACTGCTAGCACTAAAAACTGCATCAAGTAAATCCATTGACAGTCCACTGTATAGCTCAAAATCTTGTCGGAAGGATACTTAAACTGATCTGTCAATTACAATGCTAGAAAAGTAGAATAGATAGGCAATTTTATATCCCTAAATAAGCTGTCCATTACCAAAGATGACCCATTGTTTTATACTGGCTAGTTTACAATTTGACAAGAAAAAATTGGGGGTGATCCGAGTCCTGCAATCATGCTCTTCATGCTGCAAAGTCACCCAGGTATATGTAGTCATGCACTAAATGTACAGCTCCGTGAACTTGACCCCTAAAACTTCTTCAAGTTAGGAAAAACATATTAAATTGACAATTCATCAACATCTTAATGATATTTATTTGAAAACCTGTCATGCATGGAGCCATGGATCTTTCACAATGATTTTAGGGAAAGCATTATCAACACATAACTTTTGTTTATGGAGGACAAAAGGAATCAAATAAAAAATTACCAGGAGCAAATCACAGGCATCACTGAGCTTGTAGCCCTGAAACCAGAACATGTATGCCATCTGTAATTCATTGAAAAACGCTCAGTTAAATGGTGAAGAGTTTTGAAAAACTATCCCCATGAAATTATGACTGAAAATGTGAAATATTCACGGAAAACCCTCATTTAACTCAATCTAATTACTGAAGTGTGGAATTAGAAGAAACCTAACTTTGTAGTGCCTCACAAAAGCACAAGGTAAGGAAAACCATGAAAGAAGGCTTCCTGAGAAGATAGGGAGAGGGTGTATGCAGGGAAACTGAGGTGTACAGCAACATATCATAAGGTGTCAACAGAAAAGTTAAACAGAATAAGATCACATGCATACCGCAACAGCAGGTGCTCTGCCCAGTCCGGCAGTGCAATGTATATATGCCACACCTCCATTTCGATTTATGGCTTTGTATAATTTGCTGACGACAGCTGGAATCCTTTTCCGTAAATCAAATGCATCAAAATCCCTGTCACATGATATGTTAGCTGCTGTATCAAAAGAAAAACAGCAGCATATATAACTGTAGACTTTAGATACTGCTGCACCTTCAACACACAACATCTTTTATGTTCTAACAATAGAAACTGTGAAGCGAGCAGAAATTCAACTGGTACAGAAAGTGACCCAGAAGAATAAGTTTGCACTATAACAAATGAATCCCTGGCTGAGAAAGTTAAGTAACTTCTTCTGACAACAATTGAAGTTCTAGAGAGTAGAAAGTGAGAATATAGCAGTCCAAAATAGATGAAAACATTGATACAATGTAATTCTCCAATGTTGTTTTTTCAGATGCAAGTAGTCAAATGTTAACCAACAGGTTTCTTTTTCCAATTGTTTATTTGTTATGGTTTGGTAAGTTAACACTGTGATTTCTCCATGACATGACTAACCTTATCTGTGCCCGCAAATGCTGAATGTCACCACATGCCTTGGCATAGTCTTGAATGGCACTAATATCTACCCCGAAATATCTGGAATTGTAGTGAAAGAATTACAATGTGTTTCATACACTTCTTTTTGCTTGATCTCAAATGCTCAACAGTTGCATCTGGTAACCGATGACCATATTTATAACATGTAAGCAATAATAATCAAGCTTCCATCAGATCATGAAGACAAAGTTATTTAGGATACTCCAAGTCTGGATCTTGCTGTAAGCAAAATATGGTTTTGACTCCAATTTTTCGAAGCTTGTCAACATCTTCAGGAGTCTAGAAATTTGAAAAGAGTAATTAGAAAACAATATGGGAAACAAAAAATCAGAGAGCATTTCAGAGGGAATAGAATCCCTTCATAGACGAAGCTAACAAATGAGAATCACCTGTAGGCATGATCCGACAATCAAATCTGGACGAATGAAGTTATAGTTCATTCCTAGTTCGTGCCTATAGGTCAAAACTGTACTAAAAATATATTAGAACAAACATTTAGCTCAATCAAATTTGCTCATATGGAACTAAAGTTAGCTCTTAAAGCACTTTAAACACTTTAAAAATCCAAACAATTACACAGTCTTTTCAAATAGAAAACATCACAACCCGATTCTCCAACCACAAGCAGCATCAAACTTACCAGCCCCCATAGCTTCAGTCATGTCATGACTGTATATCTCAGATTTCTCCTCTTCTTCCTCAGCATCAGCACCGCTCATCTCAGCACTGGATGGTGAGCTGGGAATTGCCTACAGGCAACAGCATCAAATAACAATCATCTATTAGAAAAGATTTTAATTTTGAAACTCAACAAACTGCAGCAGATGAACCACTCAGAAGAACGCATTCATTATCAGAAACAAAACAATTAATCAATTATCGCCCGAATCATTTAGTTATCATCGAAACTACTGATTATATTAGCTTTTGGCTGTCAAACCACGCACACAGCAAAAGGTGCAACACGAATCAATTCCCGCCTCTTGATTCATGGGATCACTTTAATTTGCTCTAGGAATTATTCAACGTCACAATCAAAAAACAAAAATTATATCATTAAGAAACGCAAACTTTATAAGAAAGGACAAAAAGAAGGACAAGGAATATTAATCAATACTAAGTTCAAAAATATCTCCTAAACACGTACCAAAAAAACCCTTAAACTCCAAAATATCTAATATGTGAATTCTTGTCAGTAATACAAGATTCTACAGAAAGTTTCTTCCCGGGAAAAAAAAATTCACAGAAAAATCCCACAATGAATATCTCATCGTGGGTCCCACTAGTAGGTCCCACGAATCTAATGGTTGAGACTCTCCCTCGAGATCTTTCAAGAAAGATTTTCGATAAAACTAGCATTACGTTATTCAGAATTTCTAACAGACAACTATAAAAAAAGATTGGAAAATTAAAAGAAATGAACCAAAAAGAAAAGGTTGAAGTAATAAATAGTAAGCCGTAGAGCAAAGCAAAGAGATTGAAGAAGCTTTAACTTCATGTAAAAAACCGAATCGGAAGCTGCTTTTTAGTTACCTTCACAGATACACGTAACCGCAAATCACTAGAATTCTTGGTTCCCTGCATCAAGAAATTCATATATAATGAGAATAAGAAAAACTAAAAAAAAAAGAGCGAGAATTATGCTAAAGGAGGAGAATGTACTGCCATGTTAAGAGAGAATAATGATGGTGAAGATGGTCTTCTTTGGTAAAAATTGAAGCCTTGCAAAGGCAAGGCAGAGGATGATCTGCAAACCAAACAAGAAATTAAGAAAAGGGATTCTAGAAAATGAGGAAAAGAAAGAAAGAAATGTTCAGAGGTTGTGTGTAGATAGACCTTGGGAGACAGTGACGGCAGTTCATTAGAAGCAGAAAGAAAAAATATCCGTGCGAGAGAGAGTGGAGTGAAGTGAGAGCGGACTTCGTATCTGAGTTGATAGTTATTAGACAGGTCCCAACCCAGCGGGCTGAACTAAGAAATTCACTACTCGAAGGCGTATATGGCACGGCTTTTGTTAGTATTTTTAGATATTATATTAAATTGATACTTTGAGTATTTTTTATGGTTTTGATAAATTAATATTAAAAATAAAAATAATCTAAAAAATATTACCTTTAAATTTAAGTAGAATCAAAACCGAATAGATTGAGTATACGAAACTTGACAAGATTAACTATAAAAAAATTTAAAAAAAGTTATTAAAACAAAATAATTTTAATAAAATAATTGATTTAGTTACTAGATTTTTTTTATTGGTTTTCTAGCCCGGGTTTGACATGTTGGTGGTGAATCTTGTCCTCTATAATTTTATTTTATTTTATTTTGAATCTTGTGATATTTTTTTATCTCAATATCCTTCAAACTTTTTATCTCATAATTATTTGATATCTTTTTATCTCATAATTATTTGATATTTCCTAACTGTTGTGAACGACATGTTATGTTACTATTGCATAAATAATGATATTGGTATACAATAAAAATTTCTCGAGCAAATAATTACTTGATCTAATACCATGGATACGATGTTATTTTTTTATTAACGCGGATGTCTGGATCAATTTACACGTACCTTAATTAATTTCATGATTCCTGAAGTTAACGACTATATAATTCTTTAGTGATCATGAGAGAACTTAAACTTGTGACCACTAGAAAACACATTTAAAATTTAATCAGTTAAACTATTTTTAAAATTATAATTGCCATAATTTTTTCAAACAAAAGGAGGGTGATGCCCCAGGAGAATGCCACACAATAGCAGCTCAAGACAGCCTAGGGGAGGCTCGTGAACATAAGAAATACCTATGGAAACCGAATGGCTATGATTAGCCAACTAATTTGAAGAGAAGAATAATGGACCAGGGATCATACTAAAGACAATAGAAGGATTAAGATGAAGAAAATTGAGAATAAAGGGACCAAATGCACTATTACCTCGTTTTACTTGGGTTGGAATGAAAAGGGGATCGCTTTTTGAAAGACTCTCCAAGATAGCCATTAAATTTTCTTCTCCGTGACAGTGTTTATTAGGGGTGTTCATCATCTGGTTTGGTTGGGGTTAAGTTTGAAATTCCAACCGAATCGGGAGATGAGTTTTTTTAGGAAAATGGATTAAACTAAACTGGGAATCGGTTTGGTTCAGTCAATCCCAATTATTTTTTTTTGTGACCGGAAAATATAATCTCTTAGTCACTCTTTTATTTAATTTTTTTTTAAGATTAACGTAGGTGTTCGGACCATTTTGTGCGCACTTCGACTAATCTCACGGATCCTGAAGTTAATTATCATGTAAGTCTCCAGTGACCCTGAGATTTGTGACTTGAACTGGTAATATCTGGAGAGTAAACCTGGGACTTTACTAGTTAAGCTACATCATTTATTATTAACTTTTTATTATTATTATTAAGGAAGGTGTTAGTTATTTATCTAAATATTTTATATTTTCAAAAAAAAAAAAGTAATATGAGCATCACACTAAAATACAATGGCCAACAAACAAAATAAAAATAAAAGGTGAAAACACAAAGTCACATCAACAATTTTTAATGGAAACATGCAAGCATATATTTAAGAAGTAGAGATGTTTGAGAATGTGATTACGGTTGTTTTTCAAAATATTTTTTTCTTGAAAATATATCAAAATAATATTTTTTTTATTTTTTAAAAATTATTTTTAAGATCAGCACATCAAAATAATTTGATAACACAAAAAAAAAATTAATTTAAAATAAAAAAATTTAAATTTTTATTAAAAAAACCTTTAAAACATAAAAATAAACAGGTTAGTGATCATAATAAGGGATAATCTCAACCTAATTTCAGCAATAACAAACCTGTCAAAACATAATAGTTGGCACGCATTAAAGACTTTTTATTTTCTATACAGCTAATAAACACAAAATAAGAGTGTGAATAATCTATACAATTGGAAAAGAAAACAACACATTAGAGAAGAAAAACAAACATTAACCAAGGCTAATAACCAACAAATAAACACAACAGAGTAAATGAATACCAAAATAGGAAAGATAGAGGTTATATGTGACAACCTCTCAAGTTTCAATAGAGGAGATAATAAAGGAAAGAGATGGAACGAGAGAAATAAACATTTGACGGTTATTTTCAACAGGAAAGGAGTGGGGGATTTCTAGGGTTAATGAAATTATGCCGATTAGTTTTTTATTTATACCCTTGGATTTACAATTTATATTGAGTATGGCTTGATTACTTGATTTCAGTTTTTAAAACCAAAATCGAACCAAATTAAGTTGATTTTATGATTTTTAAATCAGTTTGATCAATTTTTTTTCTCAATTTGGTTTTTTTCATTAATATTTTTTTAGTTTTTATGGTTTAATTGGTTGATTGATTTTTTTAAATACTTCTAGTATTTATAACTGGCCCTACAACATGGGAAAAGAAGGTAATTTTGATCGAAGCTCAGATGGCCTAACTGGGCTTAAACTGTAGCCCATTTATGTTAAAATTTTAAGGCCGTGGATATTTGATTTATTCTAAATCAAGTTTTATGATAATATTCGTGAATATCATGAATGATATATTTTTTTAATATATTAAAGATATAGGTTTACCCTTGCTGATCCATGAAGATTATTTTGAAAATACACCTGGATCTTAAATAAAAAATTATTATTATTCTGAAAAGTAAATTTTTCTTGATAATATCTGTATAGATATATTTGATTGGATTTATAAGTTCGTAATCAATAATGACGTGTTCAGGTAGACTAATTCCAAGAACTATCAAGAGTTTGGATGGTAATTAAGAAAATATGATTTTTTATTTTTTTATGAGTTTAAATTGATTAAAAAAAAAACAGTAATGGCCTGAGCTTCAAAATTGGATCTAACAAGATAACCCACTGAAACCTTACTCGAGCTGACTTTGAACAGTCCAAGCTGTATTTTCGCCTTCGAGCCATTGCTCATGGCAACAGTTACGTGAAAGCTGCGTTGTCTAACATGGACAGGGTCATCTTAATCAATCAAGATTCGGATCAAAGAACAACGTTAACTAAACTACAAAATGTTCTGTGCTTCACCATGACTGATTTTCTTTTCTTCCCAACAAGTGTGTTTTGTGTTTCACCATAAAAAATACCAAGACTTGGAGTGCAAGGGCCTTCTGGTGCAAGAAATCACCATGGAAAAGTGAAGGTTGATTCTCTGGCCTCATCGGATCAGGTGTTTAAAACATTTTATTATAACTAAACACTTGATCACTTCGATTAAGGCCTGAAAGTTACAAGGCTTTCGGCCTAGATATGTAGTGAGCTTCTAGCATCGGAGGAGTGCCAATAAAATGGCTCCAATATTTGCCTATCTCGGAGAGGAATCCTCTTTGAATGATGATCTTGGTTCTATAGGAATCCTCTCTGATAATGTAGCTCGATTTGGTGCTTTACAAGTGTACATAGAGGTGAGTAGAAAAATTCTCAGAGAAATCCATCTTTCCTTTCGGCTAAAATATTATTATTATTATTTTGTTTTTTATTTTAATTAGTCGGCTTTCGCACACCGAGATTAAAGGTTGAACATTAATGCTTCGTTTTCACCTATAATTTCCAATGCAGCATCGTCTCTACGGAGAATCAATCCCCGAAGCACTAAAAGCCAAAAATCTCCGCGGATACTGCAGCTCTGCTCAAGCTTTACCAGATTACGCTGAAGTGCTCCTACACATTAAGAAAAAATATCCGGCCGATTCCACCCCAGTTATGGTTTTTGGAGGATCATACGGAGGATTGAGGAAGTAAATTATTTTGAATATCCACTAAATTCAGTACTCGTAATCAATATAGAAACACAATTTGATCACCATTTGTTTTTGCTATAGTGCTTGCTGCTTGGTTTCGGCTGAAACATCCTCACATCGCACCAGGGGCACTAGCGTCTTCCGCCCGAGTTCTTTATTTTACATAATATCCTCGTATTCCTCTCTAAATTTCTACCCCAGAGAATGTTTTGAATTGTTGAGTCTGATTTTCTGACCACATGAAGGATTCGAGTGAGAGGTGCTAAGAAACCATAAAACAGTCATGGTCTGAAATTGATGAAGTTGCTGCTAAAGCAAATGGTCTTGCTATCCTTCAAAACAAGCTCAATACTTGCATGTATTTAACCGTCCAAGTCTTTCACTTCTCATGGCTTTTAATTGCTAACTCAATTCGTTATGCTAGTTTCCGATCGATTAACCCATAACTCCCTCTAACTATGGCTAACAGACCACTGGATGCTGCTGAAGAGTTGAAAAACTTTTTGGACAGTTTCTTTTCAGTAGCAGCTCAATATGATAGACCTCCAAGATACCCAGTTGACCCTGTTTGCAAAGGTATTGATTCAGCTCCAGAAGGAAGTGATGTACTCGACAAGATATTTTCTGGAATCGTTGCTTACTTCCGAGAAAAGCCTTGCTATAATCTGGACGCATTCTTTTCAGCAGAAACACTGGATGGCTGGACTTGGCGGGTAAGTTTATTTTAATTCTGCAATTATAACATCCAGCATTATAATAAATTAATCACATAATTAATACCAGTTAATTCTTCTGCTGGTGTTTGATAGACATGTAGCGAACTTGTGATGCCGATTGGTCGTGGTAACAATGATACCATGTTTCTAGGCTTCTAGCAGACCATTTGATCTGAAGGAGTACATTGAGGAATGCAAAAGCAAATTTGGAGTCCCCCCCTAGGCCTCTTTGGATAACAACTTTCTATGGCGGTCATGTGTTGTTCAAACTGTGTGTGAAATTTCAGTTGATTTTATGCATTTTCATAGTAGCGATTTAAAGGCTGATATGAGCTCCATTCGGTTTTTTTTTTTGTTTTTTTTTTCGGCAATGTGAAATTGCAGCATTTTAAAGAGGTGCTCGGGAGGTTTGGCAGCAACATTATCTTCTCCAATGGCCTCCGCGATCCTTGCAGCGGGGGGGTCATCTACATTCAATGTTGTTTTTTTTTTCTGAATCTTTCAAGCCTTTACTCTGGCATATATGACGTCACAAGTTAAATGTTTTGTAGGCTGGAACATATCAGATAGCATACTGGCAGTATATACACCTAAGGTAATTCATGTTCATGCAACGAGCACCTTCACATTGCATAGAAATCGAGATCATTAGCTGATGGATCCTGAAGTACTATCTAGACGTGCTTGAAAATTCTTCATTAATAATATTTATTCGTTGTCAGAAATCAGAGCCCCCACTCGCCCCCCTCCTTCAAACCTCTTTCTTTCTGCCGCATGGATGTCAGCCTTTTTCATTCAGAAATAGAGATGGGTTTTGATTATTTGAAGGAACCGCTCGTGAAAATATTTCAATGTCCCAAAACAAGGCTGAGTTTTATTTTCCTGTTTAAATTTCTGCTAGTTTACTAAATTCAAGCCCGGGGGGGCATTTTCTTGTAGATACTCGAGTAAAAGAGAACCAGCCTCAACTGCGCAACGTTCTCCAAAAATAGATTAAGTTGAAAGTTGCAATGGATCAAATGAAGAATCTTAAACTACTTCACTGAGTGTTTATTTTGTAACATGATGATGATACAACCCATGACTTCTGGTGACCGTGTCTAAAAATTGTTCACATATCTACAGGCCCAAATGCATCTTCAGAGTACTGTGGATCTAAAATTTCGAACTGTTTCCCAGGTTGATCTCTTCCAGGTGGAACGTTCCAAAATGAATCAGACTTCTGAAAGAAAATGTAAAATGCAACAGCAGATGCCAAAAATAGTACTACTAGCAGTAAATATATCTGCCACTCTGCACAGGAGAGAGAGGAAGGATCAGTCTCTTAAGGATGCGTGCATCCACAACGTAAATAGTGTGTGCGTGTGTGTGTGAGTGAGGGAGTGAGAGAAAAGACCTTTCCAATCTGCAGGAACATTCAACTTAGTCACCACTGCTCCCCATTCATCGGAAGTAGTGAGCACAACCCTGCGCAGAAAAACCCAGAGGTGAATAAACAATCTCCTATAGTTTGCAATTTAAATAATACAAATTGGAATCACAAAATGGTGACTGGGACACTTGTGCTTCAAAGATGCCAAGGAAGAAAACTATACTTGCAGGATTAAAAGGATTAAGAAAAGGTGAAAATAAAGTTTGTGAGCTAGAAGAAACATTTAAAGGGTCCTTGTACCATGAAGCTGATCATCTATAATTACAGAGCAAAAGGCGTGGATGAACCTTACCTTTGACCGGGACAGAACTCTAGTGACGTGATACATGTACCCAGGTGCAGCCTCTTACTCAAGTGGGAAACCTCCATTTTCTTAACTTCCGCTACACACACGTCTCCATCCTTGCTTCCTCTAGAATTAAAAGAAAAAAACACATGTTAATGTAACTGGTCCTCACAGTTTTGCAAGCAATCTATACTGCCAGCTTGCCACAAATTTTCTCAATAGCGTCATTGCAGTCAGCAAGAGAGCAGGATTTCGACAACCTTGCACTCCTATCCTAAACATATTTGAACATCAAGTTGAATTCTCTTTTTCACTAAGAGAATGAGCTGTGCAAAGCCATTTCACAATGAAGAGGGAAGGTATTGGGTCACTACTGATGGATTTCGGGCTAAAGATTTGAAAAAAGATAAAATGAAATTGATTTGTGTCTGCTGAACGATAAACAAGGATAAAAATAAATGAGTTCAGTGACTGCAGAAACCTAGATAATTGATTGCAAATGTCCAAAGGGTAAATGGAGAGTGCTTACAAAGCAAGATATTTCCCGTCCAGGCTGATAGACATGATGGAAGCAGGCTTTCTAAGTAGCCTCTTATACCCAATTTTATTCCATGTACTTATGTCATAAACTGCAGTGACAGCTTTATCACCTGAATCAACAATATTCACAAGTTAAGAATGATTTTTTATATGGCTAAATAAAATAACAAGCTACATTGATACTAATGAGGACACCTTTCTGCACAGCACAAAATAAAAATGGTTTTGTCCCATCCTTGGAGAAGCGGCACAATTCAATCTTTTCATCCTGCAGGCAAATATAGACCATATTGGCAACAAGATCCAACCAAAATCTGAAACCCAACATGAAAAATCCCTACACTAAATAAAACATACTGAGTTGCGAGTCAAAGAAACCACAGGTGAACCATCTTCTGCTTTCCATATTCTTGCTGAACCATCAGTAGATGTTGACGCTAGGAACTCTGAATCCAGGCTAGAATATGATAAACAAACAAAGGCATGCGTTTCAGTAGCTAGGATTTAAGGAGAAAAAATAACCCTTTAATGGCCCAAGATTCTTCTACAAAACCTCCAAAAACAGGCTAAGCCTTTGTTTATTTCTTAAAAAGCACATCTCACGATGGGAAACTGGAGGGGACACCATTGACCTTTGTTACTGATACACTGACAGGCATTTGGATGCATTGTATTTCTCATTTATCAACATATGCATTCACACAGCACATAGAAAATTATTACATAGGACGCAAGTAGGAAAGAAACACTAACCTAAAATCCATATCCCTGACAGATTTGTGTGCTTTTGGTTCATCCAAAATGATGCGCAAACTTGGCCACTCCAAAATTCTTAAACGCCCATCCTGTAATTGATCAAATAAAAGACACCATACTACATATCAGCTGTACACACAGACGTTTGGAACACAACCAAAAGCAAGCTGGTGCTAACCATTGTTTAAATCACAAATTATAGCTTACCACCCCACCAGTGGCAAACTTAGACCCATCAACACTGAAAGCCATGCATGTCTGTGGACCAACATCTTGGAGAGGAGGTAAATCTTTGGCTAGCAACTTTAAATTTGTTTCTTGACACTGCAACTCAAACAATCTGCATGTCACAACACAAACCAACCCAATGTTACAAAAACTTGTTCAACAGACAAATACACATTCAAGTCACACACAAATTAGAATCTCTTTGAACTCATTCAACTTAAAAAGAAATTATCTTTCCGATAGATGAGGGAATTCAAACAAGCATTTTTAACTTCCAAGTCACAATCTTTTGAATGTCAGAAAAACAGCAGAGCCATGATTTTCTTTTAAAAAATTCTTCGATGCATTAATTTGTAGAGAATTAAATTTGAAAAATTATTAATCAAGAAACTCACTTGCATCCACCTTTAGTTGAAGAACACACAAGATCATCTCCACTTGGATGCACTGCAATTGTCACCAGTTCACCTTCTGTTTCTTCAAACACATAAGTTACCTAAACAACCCACGATCAATATATATATAAACCCATTCAGGCACCAAAAATATAGAAACAAAAAAGGGTCTCCCTTTGCCGGAACAGAGACAACTTAAACGACATGTCGTTAAGGGTATCGGAGAAACAAACCTGAGGAGAGGTTGAGAGAGAAGTTGTCTCGGTGTCAAAAGAGAAGATCTCGAGAACAGAAGGAGAGGCAGAATTTTTCTTCTTCGATGACCTGCCAAGCACAGCAAGATTCAAGTTCTCGGGTCTCCGGATCCATGACCCGCATGTCACAGTTCCCTGTCCTGACTCCATTGATAAACACAAGAAAGGGTTTGTCTTTGTTGCTGTTTTGTTGGATTCCTTTTCCTTTCTATTTATGGAAACAGGAAAAGAAACAGAGGCAGAGAAGGCAGAGGCAGAGGCAGAGGCAGAGAGAACTTTTCCTCCGAAAAATTCTGGATATATTGGACAATATTTGGAGTCCAGCAACTTGCGAACGATGACACCGTGATGTCCAGGATGCTGGGTTTTTTTGTGTGTGTGTGTGTGGAGCCTACCTTACACGTTTGCAAGAGAGTGGAAAACTATTGAAAAGTCAACGCTTAGGAGTGTTGGTGGATATTTTGGTGTGTCAGTGGATATTCTGTTAAATTCCGCGGGGAAAGACGGTTTTTAATATTTTTATAGTGCCACATTGGCATTGTTCATTTTTTTTTTTGTCTTTTTTAAGCTAAAACACAGCTATTCGATTCCAATTAATCAGATTTTGTTGATTTTAATTATTTATCTAGCTTGATTAAAACCTTGCTGGATAGAAATAATATATATATATATATATATAGAATAAAAAAAATCGTTGTACAAATAATTAATCCAATGACCTTTACATTTGAGAGTTGACCGAATAACAGCTATATGATAAATGTGGTTGATGGAGGAAATAAGATGCTAACACAGGCAAGTGCATAAACCGTAGTGAAAAAAAAACAAAAACGAGATGTATTGCACAGCTTGCGTCAAGGATTTTTGCATGCATTATGTTAAATATCAAACAAAACCCATTTCAATCCGAAGGATATTAATTTATATAAATATCATATTGATGCATTTTCTTAATAAAATAAATCCATCCAAACTCATGATTTTTATACAAGTGTCCTTTCACTTTTTTAAATTATTTTTCCAGTGATAATCTTTTGAAATTAAATGCTATATAAAGTATTTTAAATAAGTATTTTATCAATAAACTTTGAGAAAGTTTTATTTTTAAATAGTTTGGAGATTGATTCAGTTTAAATTTAAATGATTTGATAAATTAATTTATATTTAAATTAATTTAACTAAACTGGAATAAAATATAAATTTTATATATTTTTTAAATTTTATTTAAAACAATGAAACTTTTATGGCAAAAAAAAACTTTTCTTCTTGCAACCAAACCCACGATAATTTTTCAATTTCATCTTTACCATCAATAAAATTATCCTCAAATACCTCACCTTACACCACGGCAACTAGACAAATTAGTACAATAAAATAAATAAATAAATAAATCTCCATTTTTTACTGGGCTCGCAGGCTTATAAAAGTATTTTACATCTTGAGCTGGGCTCAATGAGCAAACCAGAGCAGGAGGCCCAAATAAGCACAGTAAACAGCTCAATAAATGGCCCAAGAAAGCAAAGAAAAGCCCAGAATTATTTTATTTTGGTTCTTACAAATTTCAAAACTCAGCCAAACTGAACACTGCAAAAACCCTAAAAAACTTCCGTCACAGCAGATCAAGCATCGACTCAGGCATAGACAAACACTGTAATTTTCTTAAACTTTGTTACCAGCAAGAAAACAATACTAAACTTCAACCATAAAGAGATTTTCATTTGCTTTCTTTTAACAAAAAACCTAAAAACATCTCCACTCCAAGTTGTCTCTGCTACTCTTGAAAGAACACAGTAATACACACAGGCATTAAAACTAACCCTGACATCCGTTTGTTCATTAACTTATGCCAATAACTTGTATGTTTCTTGTCTTGTTTTATACCTGTTTGCAAAACTTGGGTTTTGTGTGATGTGTTATACAAGTTGTACAACTCTTGTCTGACAAGAAGTTAGCGCAAATTCAGCATAAAGTTTATTTCTTAGGCAAGTATTGTTTAACTTTTTGAGTACCCTTTTGTTGTATTTTTTTTTTTGAGAAAATTTGAGACAGTCATCCAATTAGTTGTGTCTGCTGTTTAGCTCATCTGCGTTTTATCTATGTAGTTTTTATTCTGTGAATTTTTTTGCTTTCAAGTTCCGAAGTTTTGAAATTGAAGGTTTTAATGAGGATTTTTTTTTGGATCAATTAAGTAGAAAATTATGGGTTCGCTTGTTCTTTGTATGCTTGTTTGATTTTGAATTCATGCAATTTGCTAGATGGTTTTTTTGGCAATTTTGGTAAATACATGATTAATGAATAATGAGGGGTTTTATTGGTAATTATCTTTATCCTGCAGTTTAGGCACATAAATTCTAAGTGGCCAGATGGGTGCGAAACAAGAAAATGGTGATCCTGAGAATATTTTACCTCCTATTGAGCAGGTAATTCGATTCTTTGATTTACAAGGAAATGACCTTGCTTTGGATGTAGAAAAAGGTTGTTTGTAATGTGATTATTCGACTTTATTGTTACTTGATGATCATCATAAACATTATTTGCTGCACATGTTTGTTAAAGGCAATAGGATGATAGTGGCTAGTTTTTGTTTGCAGGAATTGTCTCACGAGTTGGATACGAAAGTAAAGAAGTATCTTAGAGGAGAAGGGGCTAATTTGGAGGTCAGAAATTGGTGTCCAACATTTCCAGTCGAAGAACTTTTATTTCTTTGGAGGAGTTTTTTTATTGCATTTTGATTTAATTCTCTCCATCTGCAGGTTTTAAAAGACAAAAAGCTTAAGGGTCAACTTTCTGTTAGGGAAGATTTATATGGAATATCTGCAAAAGCTGCTGCCAAGGCTGAAAAGGTGGATAATAGCAAATCCTCTCCCTTTTTTCTTTGTTTTTTTTTTTTCACTTCTCTAGTTCTAAAAAAATTAAAGGGAAAATCTCTTTCATGAGTAATGTTTTGTGAGTTACATATTAATGGGGACTATCTTTGTTTTTTCAATTGATTTATGTGTGGTCTGAGATACTAATTTTGTATAGTTCCATGTCTACTAGATTTTGCTTGTCATTCCTCCCACTGTTTTCTGGCAGAAAATATACAAAGCATTTCACTCGTTTGAATACTTTATAACATGTGTTCTTTTTAATCAGTGGCTTATGCCAAGCAAGGGAGGCTATCTGGAGGCTGAGGGTATAGAGAAGACATGGAGGATCAAACAGGACGCAATCAATCATGAAGTTGATATCTCAAGCGCAAAGAATCAATATGATATAGTCTTGCCAGGTTCTTGTCTGCTGTGTGATTCCTTTCTAATGGGTTTTTTGCAATCAAAATGTTTTTTAGCCAGAATGTTTACAAAGACAATTTTGTAGCCATTTTCCAGGTTCTCTTCTTGAATAACTTAGCAATGCATGTTGTTTGGGTTTGAGTCTGTCATTTCCCATATCAATTTTGATTTACCTGAGAAAACAAGCAGAGAGAAATGCTGAACATCATGGATCTGTTTTACTAAATATTTTTTGGGAAAACATTGCATATATATTCTTATCTATGTTGTGCTAGGCCTTTCTCATGAACTATAAAATAGCCTGAAACTATGCTTATTCCAGGAGTGCAAAATTACGTTTCTAAATTCATGAACATCTTTGCCTCCTTAATTAAGTCTGCTTCAAAAAAAAAAAAAAAAACTTTTTCTTTAACTGTAATGCTATGTCATAATCTTGCCTGGATGTAATCCTTTGGCTAATGGCCTGAGGAAACTTCTGAGGCCTTTTTTCACTGAAATGTGCAGATTTTGGTCCATACACTCTGGATTTCACCTCAAGTGGTCGATACATGGCAGCTGCTGGTCGCAAGGGCCACTTGGCGGTTGTTGACATGAAGAACATGAGCTTAATAAAAGAGATGCAGGTATGTCCTGGGGTTGCCAGGTTGATCTGACCCTTACTGAGACGCGACTGGGTTCTAGTTGAGACCTTTTATATAAATTGACAAAATGGATATTTATATGCCAGCATTACTTTGCATCTTTTACTGGCATTTATCTTTACCAGGCCTTTACTGGAAATTAGACTGATGTACTAATTAATTTTATTCTTTCAGGTTAGAGAAACAGTGCGAGATATCGTGTTTTTGCACAATGAGCTGTTCTTTGCTGCTGCCCAGAAAAAGTATGGCTTTTTCCCAGAAAATAGATAAAAGAACATATAGTGTGACTACTTGCCTGAACAAATGTGAACGTTGTAGTATACTTTTGGTCAATTTTTTGTGTAGCTCTTTATAGCTAATAATTTCGAGTTATGATAGGTACCCGTACATTTATAACAGAGATGGTGTCGAACTTCATTGTTTAAAGGTCAGTGCATTGTCTATTGATGAATTTTATATTGCTTTAAGCTGCAGCAAGACCTTTTCATTTATTGGGAACCTTATAAAATACAAGTTTGCAGTATCTTTCTTGTGTATAAATGAACTTGAATGATTTTTCTTCTCAGTTATAAAGTATTAGGCCTACTTTCTGTAAACCAGTTCCTAAACTAATTTATTTTGCTTGCATTGGCTGTCTTTGCACTGTCACAAGATTGTTCTCCATCCTGCAACACAGTACGTTTCCTTTGAATTTCATTGCTCATTGTACTGCATGGCTATAGACTTCTTGATGTTTGATGCAAATTTCAAGTTTAATTCATTGTTACTTTCCACCATGCCAAATGTTTATATGAATACAGAAGTATGGGATTAAGTTGCGTTATTTTGGTGGCTTACAGGAACATGGTGCGGTGACAAGGCTTCAGTTTTTGAAAAACCACTTTCTTTTGGTGTCAATAAACAAATTTGGGCAGCTGCGATACCAAGATGTTACAATGGGTGAGATGATAAGCAATTTCCGGACAGGTTTAGGCCGTACTGATGTGATGCTGGTCAACCCTCTCAACGGGGTTGTTGCTTTGGGTCATTCAGGTGGTACAGTAAGCATGTGGAAGCCCACCAGTGCGGTTCCCCTTGTCAAGATGCTGTGTCATCCTGGACCTATCACAGCAATGGCATTTCATCCTAATGGCAATCTCATGGCCACTTCTGGAAAAGAAAAGAAAATTAAGATTTGGGACTTGAGGAAATTCGAGGTTCTCCAAATTATACCAGGCCATGCAAAAACCTTAGACTTCAGTCAAAAAGGTTTACTAGCTGCTGGAACTGGATCGTATGTTCAGATTCTAGGAGATTTCTCAGGATCACGGATCTATAGTAGATATATGGGACATTCCATTGTGAAAGGTTACCAGATAGGGAAAGTGGCATTTCGACCATATGAAGATGTTCTAGGTATAGGGCACTCCATGGGATGGTCTTCAATTCTTATCCCAGGTTCAGGGGAACCAAACTTCGACACATGGTTAGCAAACCCATTTGAAACATCTAAACAACGAAGAGAGAAGGAAATCCACTCTCTTCTTGACAAGCTCCCACCCGAGACCATCATGCTGGACCCTTCAAAGATCGGTACAGTGAAGTCGGCAAAGAAGAAAGATAAACCAACAAAGAAGGAGAAGGAGGCGGAGATGGAAGCTGTTGTTGAAGCAGCAAAGGGAACTGCCATTAGGAAGAAAACAAAGGGGAAAAATAAGCCAAGCAAAATAGCGGTAAAGAAAAAGAAGATTGTTGAAACAGCCAAGAGACCTTTCTTGGAGAAACAAATGGAGGAAGAAAACGTGGCTAAGAAGAAGCAGAAAATCAGTGAGGAAATTTCATTACCTACGGCTTTGCAAAGATTTGCCCGTAAGAAAGCAACGGCATGATTGTACTTTATTAGCTGCTCATTCAGAACCCCTCTCAAGCTACTGTGTTTCCCCCACTTTTTTTTTTTTTCCCCTTCCTCCAAATTTTGTCATACCATTAGTTAGGGGTGTCACGGTCAAAAACCAAACCAAACTGGCAGTTGTAATTTCTGAAAAATTTGACCCAGACTGAACCAAAAACTGGTTCAAACCAAACTGGTTTGGTTCGGTCAAGGTTGGTTTTTTTGCTTTGACCTCAGACAAAGTTACACCAGTACAGTATAGGGAGAAGATAACTTGGTCTAGTACAAGGAATGCAGAGGGAAAAGATACCAACAAGAAAACAAAAATTGCATATAACTTGGAAATTCCCGTTTCAAACAACATTTCAAGAAAGAAAAAGTGAAAAAAATCCCAGAAATAAAAGCGAATTCCAGCTTCTGGTTCTTAAGAATGGTCAGTCAAGTAACGAAGTTTCTTGATTGGAAATGAAAAGGCAAGCCACGCGTTTTGCTGGTATGAGGATTTGACAAGTAATAGATGTCCTGTCCTGTGATGAGGAAGCACGTCAAGGCTTATGTCTGGTATTGTGGTTTAATTTATTTTTTTTTTACTTTAAATAAGTTAAAAATAAATTTTAAAAAATATAAAAATATTATTTTAATACATATTTAAGAAAATTGTGGTTTAATTTTGTTTTTAATTTTTATTTACTTTAAATAAGTTAAAATGAATTTTAAAAAATATAAAAATATTATTTTAGTACATATTTAAAAAAAATTTAGTTTAAAGTTATTAATAGACCAAACTGGTTTTAGTAACAACATCTATCAAAGAAAGGGAGAGTAACTTGTCTATACAAAATTCAAGAGGACTTATGATGTAGCCAGGCTGAATTCACAATGACGACGACACCCATAATTAGGTTAGCTGTGAATCACAGGAGAGAAAGAAAGAGGGTAGGGGCCCTAGGGGGAGGTGCAGTTGAAACAAAACTGCAAAGGGAAAAAAATGTTTTAGGATTAAGTTAAGTTTCTATTTGTTTTTTTTTTTTGTCTTGTCAAATGGTTCAATTATTTTCAGCTTCCTGAAATCAAAACCGAACTACATCAAGTAATTTTTCTAGTTTTTAAATAAGTTTTTTCAGTTCTTTTTCTTGATTTGTTTTTTTCAGTTTTTTTTCTTTGTTGATTGGTTTCTTGAATACCCCTATCATTAGTTAAAAATATATCATGTTTTATTATCACTAGAAAAGTATTCTGAAATTTTGGTGGTTGCATTATTTTGTATCATCGAAACTTGGGTTAACATGGGCTATTGTATGTTCCTCTCTTTGGATCATACGACATGTTATAGTGTGAAGTTTGATTGATACTCTTTAAGAAGAAGAGGTTTCACTTCAACCTGTATCTGTGGATTACTGCTGTGCTCTTTGTCCTGTCATGTATGGGAGTGCAGCTAGCTTTTCTCTTCTTGATTATACATCAGAACTGAAGATAATTGTATACCTATTTCAGTCAGTAAACATTCGCAGTAGAATATGGATTTTTCGAGGTTCTTAACCCTTTGCGTAAAAGGCTCTTACTTAGCATTTGCTCTTTCAGCTTTCTGTAGGTTCTGTTAGTTTTCCCACAGGAGGATGAATAAATGGCTTGTCCTTTCGATTACGCACAGGACGGCCTCGTGGAGGGCAGATGATAATGGCATCAACTTAAGAAAGGTACCTTTAGGCTTCCCATGCCTGAAAAGCAAAATCACCACTACCCTTTTTACCAGGAAAAATAAAAAACAAAGGAATCATGGCACTCTTATCCTTCACTCCTAGCTGGAGCTTACGGTCTCGTTCTGACTTTTGATACTGTCACTCAGCGAAACCTGATTCAACAAAGTCTCAGCAGAAAATTAGCTCATATAATTTCAGGCTCGCTTTTTGCTGCTTGTTGGTCAATTTTCAGGCATGAATAAATCTTTGATGGGATTTATTTGATTTTGCTGTTTTTTGGCCAATTTTCAGGCACCAATCCTTAGAGGGATTCTTTAAAAACCTCCAGAAAATTTAATCTTGGTATTATCTTGTGATTTGAATTTTGAGTTTTTCTTGTTTTAACGGCCTGTACCTCAGCTTTTCATAATGTTTGATCCTAGAATAGCACAACAACACAGGCTCGCTACTTTGCTCCTGAGGTACCTCTCGTGAATTGCTTGAGGCTGGTTATACATGGCTTCTCTTTGGTTACTAATGAAGGGCTCATTAAATCTGTCACTCGAGAAGGAGATCCACAGTAAATCCTCTCATTATCTCATTGTTTTCTTGTGGCTGTAATTTTACCCCTCATCGTTTGAGCAAGTAAAGCTCATCTTATGCTGTTTTTTTTCTCTTTGCAGGGAGTTGCTAAGATGACCTCTGTATTATGCTGACATTGATCTTATGTGCCATTGTTTTCTGGCCAGTCTCCAACTGGGGTGATCTCAATGGCTATGGTGCGTGGTGGGGATGACAACGTAGATTATTGTGGAGTCCCTGCCGACAGTAGATGACAACGTACTTATTGCCTTTGTTGGCCCGTTATCAAGAAACACTTTAGGTACATCATGAAATAAAACTCAAAATTATAAGCTTAGAAAAACTCAGATGCATTATAAAAAGGCCCAAAAAACTAATTAAATAGACATGTATCTAACTGGTTTTTAAATAAAAAAACAAATGAAATTAGTTGATTTGAACTGGTTGGTTGATTCAATTCATAATTTTAAAAAATATAAATTTTAGTTTGGTCAGTTTTTTTACCCAAAACCGAAAATAATCTCTCTGGAAGACAATAATTGGCTGCTTGTCTGTTAACTGGTCTCGATACTAGTTTGAATCTGAGCTTCTAAATGTTTAGCCTGAGAGATGCCTCTTGCCCCATGGTCCAGCACTGGGATGTGATCTGCATATAGCAAATCACTATTATTGGTCTAGAAAATGGGCCTGCAAGGCTGCAACTGATCAGATTTGAGCCTTTAATTGTGATTCCAGTGCTGTTAATTTTGAGAGACGGCTCTGATTGCCTCTTGGCACAATGCTACCTCTTCAATATCTCTATCTGCGCACAGCAAGGAGGGAATAAGAGTATCGAATGAGCGCAGTCCGACTGAATTGGTCGAAAGAAGCTCGAAGGACCATTTGGAACGTGCTTTGGCAATTGCATCACATCAACTATGTGATGTTGGTGTTTTTTTAAAAATATATCTGTACTTAAAAACATTAAATTCGATGGTTTATAGGGTTTTCTTTTGTGTTTTTGACATACCATGTTAAAATACACGTAAAGTTTGATGATTTTCGGTACAAATATATTTTTAAAAATATATATGATCATGAAATATTATTACTTTTTTATTGATATCTCGTGGAGATACACATCTTTGTTTAAAAATTAATTTTTTTTAATATTTTTTTTTTATTTTAAATTTATGTTTTTTGATATTATTATATCTTTTTAATGTATTAATGTTAAAAATAAATTTTAAAAAATAAAAAAATATTATCTTAATATATTTTTAAATAAAAATATAAAAAACAATCACTAATACAATACTAACACTAAGTAAGCTCCAAGTAGATAGTGCTGGATAAGATATACACACAATTAAGAATAAAAAATCATCCCATCAAGTAGATGGGATGAAAAACTATTCATGAAAAGAGAAAAAATCTATACAAATAAATTTGTGATTTCTTTTCCCTGTTAGGGATTCAGATGACCTTCTGAACTTGGTTGTATACAACTGACGACTTCTTCTTCTTCTTCTTCTTCTTCTTCTTCTTCTTCTTCTTCTTCTTCTTATCAATTACAATGAATTGAAGTACCGGAGGACAAACCGGTACAGAGTGGAATAGGATTTTACTCGATTTTACCTGGGCAAAGAGCATTAGGGGGAGTTCTACATGGTGATAATAGCATTTCTGGTGATATAAAGAACTGTACTGCAATATCATATATTTTAGCATATAATAAACCCACATCATGAATAAACAATATTTTGATTCAAAACCATTGAAATTTAAAAATAATCCAAAACCTATTAATTAAATTCTATGTTGACTTTAACAAAGGCAATTAACTATGAAAAATAATTAATTATCCATATTCAAGTTCCATACGGCCTAGATAGGGCAGCCAAAAACCATCAATATCTATCTACAAGACAAGGAAATATTTAGGTTATAAATGTCATAGTGACCGTCATTATATATATAAAAAGACCAACTCCACTTCGGATTTCTTTTAAATTATCCAAGATAGACTACCTCCCTTTCATAGTCGAGCAACCAACAGGTTTTTGATGGGGCAATTATATATGGAGATGCTTTAAATCCTAATTTTGACCGACCGCCGACGAGCATATATTTTTAGTCGTAGCTCTAATTAAAAGAATTACTTTTGACGACCTAAACGTTGTAAAATACCTTTTTATGTATATTTATTGCTAAAGCAGCCAGTAAATGACTGTAGGTGAGCTGCCAAGCAAAATCCATTCTTAGCGCTTAGCATTGACTATCGAGGGAAGCAAAAGAAAATTCGGCAGTTGACGTCTACTCAACCTAGTGACCAGAAAAGGTGTTGGTGATGCCCACAATAAGCAAAAGAAACAATTTCATTCATTTCTTTATCAGTCGTCAATAAGTCCAGTCAATTAGGATCATGTGACTCCAGGGACGGAGCCGAGGAGGCTGGCAGGAGACCCGTAAAAAACAAAGTTTATTTATTTTTAATAATTTAAAATCTTAGAATCAAAACTTAGTCCGAGGAGGCTCTGTCCCTGCATGTGATGACTTAAACCCTGTTTAACAGTGCCACTAACAATATTTGTAGTCATTTGTGCTTCCGATAGGTTAAGCTATGTCCGCATATGTACGAAGCAAGTTATTAAACCCGACATGATTTAACGAGTCATCCAGGCTTTTTGTTCGAAGCAATGCACAGAACGACAGCCGCTCGCAATATTCTTGATGATCAGCTTAGATACATTTTTAAAAATTTATTTTTTAAAAAAATAATTTTTTTATATTTTTAAATTATTTTGATGTCGTAATATAAAAAAATAATTTTAAAAAAATAAAAAATATATTATTTTAATATATTTTTAAACAAAAAATATTTTTTTCACTTAATGTATTATATTCAATTATAATATCATTCATCATTTCCGTCGTGTTAACCTAGTCAGTGAGTTCTAGTTGCTGCGCAGAGCTATATCTTCGAAGCACCACGAGGAAAGCTGCTGTAGAATCTCCAAATCGATCGGTTGATTGAAGGGACTATAGAGGCATGCATGCCGCCATTGCCCTCCATAGAGATAGCGTTTGGATAATTCATCACATGACTACAATAATAACAATCAAAGCTCTGACTGCGGTCGGCTATATAAATCATTTTGCGTCGAGAAAGTTGTGAATGAATCTTTATTTTATAGAGAGCAAAATACAACACCGATCCTTCATCCAGGGATAGTGACTAGCTGGAGACAAAGGGTTCTGTCTCCGATATAAGAAGGAAGGGTTCTTTAAATTAGTTTAATTATACGTTAATTCAAATTAAATTTCATTTAAAATTTTTTTAATAGTATATATTCACATCCATCTTATATATTTAAGAGAATAAATTCCCTAATATAATACCTTCAAATTAAAATTTACAAAAATTAAAAAAAATCTTCCTGAGAAGTTTCGAATTTTGTTTAAAAACATTATTAATATATATCTCACATCGATCTTGTATATATAAAAAAGAATAAATTTCTTATATAATAGCTTCAAATAAAAAATTTATAATTTTTTTAAAGAAAATCTTCCTAAGAAGTTTCGTTATTGTTTTTTCTTTTTCCTTTTATTTTCTTCCCGCTTCCACACGTCTCTCGACAATTCCATGTCTCGCCTAATTTTAGATTAATTTCTAATTGGCAACTGTTTTTCCAATACAGAAACCCCACACGCCCGATTCCTTTATTAATTTATAGTTCTCCATGGAATGTTCAAGATGCCTCCAACCTTGAACTTTGCTTTTCTCGGCCCAGAACAAGTGAAAATTCACCTGAATTCCAGTCAAAATTGTATATTGCACAATATATTAAAATGGCTCAGTATTTCTATTACTGTTTACATAGACACAAAGCACTATGAATTGAAGCAGTGTAATGACAACTCAACTCTTGACACAAAGAGTTGCAAGGGCGGCGGGGAAAGGGTGAGATTGTCTTTTTGATGGAGTGCATTTTGCCTTGAAGGGATGGTTGGGAAGAAAATTACCAGCACAAGTTTTGGTGGGGCTGCAAGCCATGGGGAGCGGACACTTGGCGTTGGCGCTACCCACGCAAGGACACCTGATGCTTGGGCTACCCGACCCTTACAGGGGTAGACCCGAGCGCCACATGGTGCATGGGCGGGCCTGCCCTTGCGCGGGGATGACCCAGGCGCTCAGGTGGCTTCAATGCGCGGGGCAGACCCAAGTGCCACCTGGCGCTTGGGTCTTAGCAAAGGCCTGATTAGCTATGGCAGCCTCAATGCCACGTGTCGCTAGGGCAGACCCGAGCGCCACGTGACGCTTAGGTCGCTCCAATGCACGAGGCAAACCCAAGCGCTACCTAGCGCTTGGGTCTAGGCAAAGGCCCGATTGGCTATGACAGTCCTAACGCGACGTGGTGCTAGGGTTGCTCAAGTGCCACGTGGTGTAAGGGCAACACAAGCGCCAGGTTTCCACTTTTCATTGTTATTATAATATTATTACTTATTAATATATATCTCACATCGATCTTGTAAGATCCTACATCGGAAGCGAGCGTCCAGAGCCAGGGCCTTATAAGTGCATGCTCACCTTGACTAGTAAGACACGTTTTGGAGCCATACGTGGCTGCCAAGAACAAACCCGTGAGGGGGACCTGGGTGGAAGCTCTGGACATGGGTGGACTGGGAGGTCCAAAGCGGACAATATCTTGCTAGTGGGGTGGGGTGTTACATTTGGTATCAGAGCCGAGAATGTCTCGTCTTAAGGTGGGGGGATTGTAAAATCCCACATCGGAAGCGAGCGTCCAGAGCCAGGGCCTTATAAGTGCATGCTCACCTTGACTAGTAAGACGCGTTTTGGGGTCATGCGTGGCTGCCAATAACAAACTCGTGAGGGGGACCTGGGTGGAAGCCCTGGACATGGGTGGACTGGGAGGCCCAAAGCGGACAATATCTTTTTTTTTTAGTTTAACGTGGGTGTCCGGGCCAGCTTGCGCGCACCTCGACTAATCCCACGGGCCCTGAAGTTAACGACCATGTAAGCCTCCAGTGACCATCATATGAGCAACCACAGGGCTCGAACCTGAGACCACAGAGGGAGCAAACCTCTTGGTCCCGGGCTCTTACCACTGGGCCACCACCTAGATGGTTAAGCGGACAATATCTTACTAGTGGGATGAGGTGTTACAAATCTTGTATATATTAGAAAGAATAAATTCCTTATATAATAGCTTCAAATAAAAAAATTATAATTTCTTTAAAGAAAATCTTCCTAAGAAGTTTCGTTATTGTTTTTTCCTTTTCCTTTTACTTTCTTCCTGCTTCCACACGTACGTCTCTCGACAATTCCATGTCTCGCCTAATTTTAGATTAATTTCTATTTGGCAACTGTTATTCCAATACAGAAACCCCACACGCCCGATTCCTTTACTAATTTATAGTTCTCCATGGAATGTTCAAGATGCCTCCAACCTTGAACTTTGCTTTTCTTGGCCCAGAACAAGTGAAAATTCCAGTCAAAATTGTATATGATCAGCATTTACAATCCAAGCCTGCCGAATGCACTCTGAATTCAAACATCCCACGGAATATGCTTTATATAGAACAAAAAATTAAAAAAAAATTACTTTAAATAAATTTGTTTGCAGCAAAGATCTTGAACATAAGTTTAATTCACAACTAGAAGATTCATTTTCAGAGGAATGTTTCAAGGTATACTCTAAGAAATAATGATTTAACGATGATTTCTTATTCTGACAATATTCATTTAGAAAAGATTTGTCTAAACCCCTTCACGAGGTTAAGTTTTCTTCTTTTTTTCCCCCTTAACAAGTCAAAATTCTTACGTTTGGCATGATTGCCTGATTGTTCCAACTTTGAAGAAGTATAAGGCCTTCCATCCATGATCCAACAGGATTAATTTATAGTCCCCCAGGCAGGCCCCACCCTCGAAGAGACCTCCCCGAGGACCCCGACCTAACCTTTTTTTTGTTCTTTTTTTTGGAAACCTCGGCATGATGATTCGAGAGGCCAGAGCCACTTCCATTCAATAGTTAAATCCTTTTTATTGTTGTATAGAAGAGGAGTAGTTGTTATTTAAAAGAAAAGAATTCTGATATTGGAACCAAACCCAATACGATGGCAATATCTCGGATAAAGCTAGCTGTCGATGAAAAATATAATTCAACATTGCTCTCATAGAATTACGAGTTGATGGCTCAATGCAATGTCTTGTACGTGCTAGTCCTGGGAGGCTTTTTTTGGGTGATATTTTCTGATGCTTATCATTGAATTACGAGTATCTTTATTATTTATTAATTCATAAGAGATAAATAGATATTAAAAGATAAAGAAAAAATATTTTTGAAAATATTATAATTTCCTCTAAAAATACAAAGATAGGTTGTGATGCAGCATAAGCTTAAAATAACAACAAATAAAAAAAAACATAATAATTTTAATGAGCAAAAGGAATTGATGATATGAACCCCAAGTTCGCAGGTTTTATCTTCTCATGAATAATAATTCTTCAAGAAGTTTACAAATCATTAAATAAATTAGAAATTCCACCTCAACTAGAAAACAAAATAAAAATATAAAATTTCAAAAGAAATAAATATAAAATTCAAAAATAATAAAAAAAATCACAAAAACTATTAAAACAAGGATTTCAGGAAACATTTTCAAAATCCAAAGATCAAACAAATCCAAAGATCAAACAATTGAAGTAAAGATTTCATGCTATTATAATAAAAACAACTTTCAAAAACTATTGTAAAAATTTTAGCATGATTTGATTTAATGATCGAATTAAAAAGTTATGGTTCTTTTAAAATATTATTTTGATTTGACAATGATTAATTATTTTTTAATTATATATATATATATATATTGTCCGCTGACTTTTGCCCTGTAGCGTTGTTGCGAACACGAAGGGATGAGATGCCACTGTGGCAATCATGGAGAGAATAATCCACTAGGATTAAATTAAATTGCCTCTTTAATTTGGTGATTGGAAGATTAGCTGGACACATTATTTATTGACTATAATTATTTTATGACACCATAAATTAGGAATTTTAGTCCGAAATAAATTTTTAGGGGGGAGGGGGGATTTTGTAAGTTTTTTTTAGAGTTAAAAACCTAATTTGTTAAAGAAAAAGCTGGAAATAAAAAAATTGTAGGGTCCGGTACCTGCCAGCCCATTAATTCCGCCCCTGCCCATATTATAATAAATTTAATAGATTTTTGTATGAATGTGATTAGATTTATGATTTTTCTATCATGTAATTAAATAATTTAATACTTAAAAGATAGGTCACTCCCGGTCTTATCCATCACATCCAGAATACTTCATTGGCTGATTAAAATATTTCAATACCTAAAAGCTGGTACCTTTATAGATTTCTTTTATTTATTTATTCATTTGAGATATACTTTGTTTATTTATTTATCGGTCATTTCTTTGAGGGGAAAGATGTTGATAGTTGGTTGTTTTTGTGTTTTAATTTTTTTAAAAAATATTTATTATTATTTTAATTATTTTAACATGTTTGTGTTAAAAATAAATTTTAAAAAATAAAAATATATTATTTCAAATTATTTCTAAATACTTTTTTTTTACATGTATTGCCGAGGTGTGTTATGAAAATTGGTTAATTATGTTAGATTTGTTATTTTTACTGGTGATGTTTGATTAATTGAGGATTTTTTTTTTACTTATAATATGATTATTTGAGCTGTTTATTTCATTCATTCAAAACCTTTATTTATATATAAAAAATATATTACCAGATAAGCTTACATGTTAATTAGACTAAATCCTCATAATATTAGAATCTATAAAAAAAAAAATGCTATGTTAATTATCAAATTACCCATTAAAATCTTATTTTAAAAAAAAAAAAGTATGAATAACTAATTTTATATCTCTTCAACTCATGCGAAACTTCAAAAACACTTGGAGAGTCACTCAACACGTATCAGCACGTCGTCTAATTACGTACCACATCCCATGCGCAACACATGTTGTAGTTTTGTAGAGGTGGGACCTACGTACAAATGTTTTGATGGCTCGTCAACTGGATATGCCAATATAGAACCCTAAATCCAAATATTATCTTTCACATAATCGCCTGTGACAGTGAAGGAGGGAGGACTTTTTGTATCTTCCTTCACTAGATGCGAACAGATTGGTTCATGCCCCCACCGTAATCTTGAAACGTCCACCGGCTCTTTCAAGCTTCTGAACTACATTTGACAGAGTAAATTTCTGGGAAATTTCTCTCTTTAATCTCTTCGTAAGTACCAATTAATGTTAGTTCAGAAACGTCCTCGATCTCCTTTATCAGCAATGGTGGAGCTAGTTAGGTATTGGGAAGGAGACAATTCACTCCTTTAATCTTTCGTACTCCTCGCTTTAGTTGTTACACAATTCAATTTTTCAAATAAAAAAATCTCCTGATCGGACTTATTAAAAGAAAATGCCGTTGATCTCCTCTTCTTCCAGCGGGAAGAAAAACTTTAAAGCATGAGATCTAGTCAAACCAGTACAGTACTGACGGGCAAGAAAAGTTAAGCATCCTCCACCAGTCCACCCCACCCCACCCCACCCCACCATTTTTTTTATATATCAAAAGCCGTTTCCAATGAACCCAACTGGATAATAAATAAAGGGAAAAAAAAAGCAAGAACTCAGGTGGTCGAAAGCTGGAGAGGAGGCTGGATTCAAAATTGGCCGCGCCAAAGAAGGCACTTCCCCAGGCGACAAGGAACATAGTTTAGGGTTCTTAACTAGTCAAACCAGTACAGTACTGATTCGAATATATACGATAGTATTTCTAACCATTAAATAAAAGAAAGTCGTGATCTTTCCTCTCAGGCTCTCATCTCTCAGCTCTCAGCTCTCTTGAGAAAAAATAAAATCGAAAGGCTTTGTTTTTGGCTCCTCAATCTGATGATCGGGACTTATTTTCAAACTTAATTTTAATTTGCAAGAGCTTAATTGATCACAATTTTTTTGGAGTAGAGCACATAAATAACACCGAATTATGCATGTTTAATGGGAGAAAATCACAGCAATGAGTATACATTATCAACTTTGCTGCTTCCCTTTTTCTAGAAGTGCAAATTAATTAACACCGTGGGCCCCACGTTAAATTCAGCCCTAAACCCCTATAACTAACTCTAATCCCTAAAGTTCCACCTACGAATTTAATTCCTTCCAATCCCTTCTTTACCAAACACGTTCATCGTCATCCGAACAAGCCCCTGTGCACTTCAAAACATCAGACCACGACCAAATCCACGCGTAGCTGAGCTCACCCGCTGTCCTTCTCGGGTCCACCTGGCAAACGTGTCATCCAAACCATGCGAGTAGTTATTAATACCTAATCTCCGCGAGTGCAAAAGCCCGTAGAATCTCCGAAACCGCCTGCCCCTTTCTCGTGCCATTTTCTCTTTACACTCCTCTGTTTATTTTTATATATATTTGAAATTTTTTTGAAATGGTTATACTTGTTTTTAAAGTATTTTTTATTTATTTTTTAAAAGTTATTTTTAAAATTAATATATTAAAATAATTTTAAAACATAAAAAAAATAATTTTAAATAAGAAAAAAAATTAAAAAAATAATTTTTTTAAAAATAATTTTAAAATATAAAAACAAACAGTAACGTATAGACACAATGCCAAAAGAAGGCTGCCCATCTAAACAAAAAGTAAAGAAGAGTCAATTTGCACAGTACTGTAACAGAAGAAGGAAGAAAATTTGAATTTGAACAATGGTGGACGTGCTCCAGCTGTATTTTTCAATGAAAGAAACTGATCCCATGAATCCATTTTGCAATTGACAAGAAGGACCTGCTCTCAACAATTCAAGTTTGAAAGTTGAAAGTGATAAAAATTTGGGATCAAAATATTTATTTTCTCTGTGGTTTCAGGTTCGAGTCCTGTGGTTGCTAATATGATGGCCACTGGAAGCTTATATGGTCGTTAACTTTAGGACCCGTGGGATTAGTCGAGATACGTGCAAACTAGCCCGGACACCTACATTAAATTAAAAAAAAAAAGTTTGAAAGTTGAAACTACTACTTTGTGTCCCGTCGATTTAAGTTCACATCCAATGGTATTTTTTTCTTCCTTCTATTTCATTTTTATATATTTTCTTCCCTAATATAGTATCTTTATTACTACATGTGATGTTTTGTGGTGTTTTCGTATCGTATTTTTCTTTGTTTCTTTTTTCCCTTCCTTTTCAAGAATTTCTTTTGTTGCCATAAAAATCTCATGTAATTTTTTGCTAACCAATCATCCTTCAGTTTTTTATATGAAAAACTGGGCATCAGGTGATTAATCAGTGACAGTGAGCTATTAGTGGATTGCTGAAAGCGTTTATTTTTATCATATATTTATTAGATGTTTTTAATATGGTATGTAAATCCGTTTTGATTATCTGTATATAAAGATTTCATTTAATATTTATATTAACGATCGCTTTTTAAATACTTAAAAATATATTAAAATAATATATATTTTTAAAAATTTTATTTTTAATACCAACATATCAAAATAATTTTAAAATAAAAATAAAATAATTTTAAAAATATTTAATTTTTTAAAAAATATTTTACACCACCAAAACTAACTATTGCTGAAGAATTCTCTTTCATCATTTTTCAATCAAATGAAATTTCTACCCTTGCTAAGAAAAATAAATAAATTAAGTTCACGTATCATTCTTGCTTAAATCAAGATAAAAGATTTGATTTGGGGTATAAAATCTAAATAAAAAATGTAAGCAGCTATAATATTAAAAATAATTTATATTTATGACCCGTGAAATTAGTTGAGATACGCGTAAACTGGTATGGATATCAAAATTAATAATAAAAAAATCATTTATGCAATGTTATCCTTACACTCTCAGGTCTCGTCATTCAAATTCACATGCGGCTGATGGTTAATTGTAAGCCCAGTGAGATTGAGCTTTGGATTGTTTGTTCATGCTGAACAACATGGAAAACCAGTAACAGCCCCTTCACTGTCAAGTGCAGCTGCTGGGTGTATCGCATGAAATCTATTTTTTTTCGTAAATTGGATAAACTAGATCATAAATTATCGTATGAAATCAACCGAAATCTATTGTATGTTCATCTATTTTTTTTCAATTTAAAACTCGACTTCATGCTCACGTCGAGGATTTCCCAAATCAACCGGCTGACTCAGGCACGGGTGACCTGGTAAATCAGGCCGTGGTGATCTTAATTATCCGGGATTCCTTTGGAAACTGGTTTTCACCGCTAAGACGATGGCTGAATCAAGTGGCATCTGGCAAGGACTCCCCTTTGGCTTTGGATATGGATTTTTAATCAGATTATTATGGAATCGGATAGCGTGGAAGCTCTGGAGTGCATCAACGAAGGAATATAGTTTTGATTCACGGTTTTTTTTTTTTTTTATAAAAAGATACCAAATAAAAAACTTAATTTTAATTAATTTATACTCTACTCTTACCAAAGGTAAAAGCTTTAATATTTATATAAATTCTAGCTATTATCTCGATCAAGTTCTCCTCTCATCATGGAATTTCTTTTTCAAGAAAATGCTAAAAAAGTAGAGATTTCTTTTTTAATATTCATACGAATTTCTTTTTAGTCTCATAAAGTTTTAACCTTTACCCTGTTGTGACAGTTTTTCCTTAGCTTACAAGGAAGTAATCACCTTTTACATCTCAATCACTTTCCACATGCCAAATCTTAACCCTCACACTTGTCACCAAAAGCCGCGAGTGGACTCAACTCTCCAAAATTCGCAACCACGCATATCCTTTATCACTGAACGAACCCGGTGAAATTTCCACTCTCTAGAAGGACAACAAAGTCTCCTATTCCTCTACATGTACATACACTGTCTATAAAGAAGCCTTTGTTACACTTTCCATGCACACAACACAAATTCCGAACCCCAAGTTCTAAACCAAAAAAAAAACTTCTCCCACCACCACTACCTCCTCTCTCTCTCTCTAAAATAAGTGCACGCACGACAATCCCAAGAACGAAAGCACTAAAAGTCTAAAACAACAACATTATAAAAACCAAAAAGAAAAAAGAAAAGAAAAGAAAAGAAAAGAAAAACATTACCCACAAAACCCCATAAAAAGGGTCCTTTGAAGTAACTTCCTTCTCTTGCGAAGCCACAAGCTTTTCTTTAAAGAAGAAAACCAATGTTATGATTCTAAAGTTTCAATTTTTCCACCTGGGGTTTGCCTAAACTTGCAAATAATCATTCAATTATGGGTGTTTACGAGGCTGGTGGGAATGGCTCCAATGGAACAACAACAGCAACAACTTGTAACTGTTGTGACATGAGCTTGAGGTGTTGGTGTAGATGGAAATGGGGGAATCATCAACAACAGCAGCAGCCGCAACAAAATCATCACAATTTGTTGCACCAAAGATTGGTTTCTCTTGTATTTTCCTCCGGTTTTATGTTCTTTTTGGGGTGTTTGGTCTTGTATGGATCTATTGGTATGTTTTATGGTTGGCTCGTGTTTAGTAAACCTTATTCACGTAGCACAAATGTTGGTGTTGGGTTAAACTCACTTGGTTGTCAAGAAGACAACGAGGGTTCTTGGTCTATTGGTGTTTTTTACGGTGATTCTCCTTTCTCTCTCAAACCAATTGAAGCTGTAAGTTTTTTTTTTCCTTACACCATTATTTTATTTTTATTTTTTAAGTTTTTTTTTTTCCTGTTTTGTTCACATTTATGTATTAGCAGAGAATGACTGTGATTGTATTTTCACCTGTGTTTATGGGGTTTTGATTGATGTTTGGGTCTAGTCTTTGCCTTTTGTAAAGTGGGTTTTGGTGGCTAATTTCTTACTTTTTCGTCCAGTGGATGTCATCAAGTTGCATGTTGTCTTGATTTGTTGCTTTTTTTTTTCAGTCAAGTTTTTTTTTTCTTTTTCTTTTTTTATCAATGGCTGTTTCGAAATTGCAAGTTTTTTGCTTTTATACTCTTTCTCATTCATGTTAGAATTTATTGGTTTATTTACTGTTCTTGAATAATTTTTTAATTCTTTCAGTTTAATTATTTTTTGTTCATTTCTTGCTCGTGGGATGAAGGTGAATTTTTTTATTTTTTTCTTCCATATGCATATATTGAGTTGTATCATCAACTTGCGGTGATTCTGATTCATTGGTGGAAATGGGCAACAGATGAATGAATGGAGAGATGAGGGTGTGGCATGGCCCGTTGCTAACCCTGTTGTCACTTGTGCTTCGCTTTCCGATGCTAATTTCCCCAGCAATTTTGTTGCCGATCCTTTTCTTTATGTTCAGGTAATTATTTTATTAACTGGATTCATTTTGATACTTTTTCAGAAATCTCTTCTGGTTTTGTGTGTATAACTTTTGTTATTGTTTTGTTTGCTTTTTTATCGAATGTCTAAATGTTCAGTTATTGCATTTAGGAACTTGGCAATAGTACCAATGAAAACTATATTTAAATCTTATCTTTGTCCTTTTCTATCTGGCATTTGGTGTTTTCATGTCTGGAATGAGAGCTGCAAGTTATTGCTTCTCCAATCTGCAAATGCAAGGAGGGTGTGTGTGTGTGTGTGTGTGTTATGAATATGCTTATCATTGGTCATTGAGCATGTAAATAGTCAGGGGCCTGTGACAGAAAAGTCAGTAATGCATTTTGCAAATTGGTGAAAGAGACCAAACCTGTGCCACTGCTCTGATGTCTTAAGGGCCAATAACTTGTGGGTTTACTGTTATTTTAGTTATCTCAAGCAACCCCATGGTTAGAGATAGGGAGCTCAATGCTGTAATCCAGACTCTGGTACAAGCGTTCATCTTTATATTTTCCATGTCATGTTTTCTAAATCCTAGTTAAATGGCTTGATGAAAGCTCTGAGGATAAGCATTTGTAAGAAAAGATGAGGATAGATAAAGATGAATTTTGTGGTCAGGGGAAGCCCTTTATAGAAATCTGCAGATGCAGGCAGAAAGCTCTTTCTGGGTTAGAAAGCATTTTGTGAACAGTATCAATACCTAATAATTGTTCCATCTCTGCCTTATGGGTGCTTCTTGCATGTGGATATGACTTATGGTGAACATAGTGTTAATTGTTTTATGCTGGAGATTAGTTAATGGTATATCTCGTGGTTTTATTTTCAAAAATAATTACTGCTGAAATCTAAGATATTTCTAGGTGATTTGGGACCAACATGATTTATTTTCTTGGGAGGAGTGGGTGCAGGGATTTTTTTTTTCTGGAGAGAAGTTACAGTGCACTTTAGCTGCTTTGTTGCTTCAGATTTTTCTAACTGTTACATGCAAGGATGAGATCACTGTATACCTTTAGCATCGTAAATTTAGCTTGAAGTATGGGTATTTATGAAGCAGGGGATTTTGACTATTTTTTATTTTATTTTATTTGGGCTATTTTCCATTTTGAAGCAAAATTGCAAGGAAATCCACCAAAAGCAAAAGTTTTAGCTTAGATTTTAACTCTTTAGATATATTTTGCTGTGGTCAGTCTGATTTCAAGCATCAAACTGCAGGATTCAAATTGTAAGTCTCCAACACTGTTTAGTGCTCTCGTATGGTATGGGCTGTGTTTCTGTGCACACACGCATGCACATGCCTGTCTAAGAACTTTGTATTTCACCCAAGACCAAATTCTTTACTTTCTAGCATGCTGTTCTTGAAATAATCTGTTAAGTGTCAGAAGTTCTTTTATCATGGTAGCTCCCTATCTTGAAATCAATCTTGTATGTCTACTTATATTGAATTGAGCAGGGGGATACGCTTTTCCTATTCTATGAAACAAAGAATTCAATTACCATGCAAGGAGATATTGCAGTTGCAAAGAGTATGGACAAGGGAGCGACATGGCAACAATTGGGCATTGCCTTGGATGAGGACTGGCATCTATCTTATCCCTATGTATTCAACTACCTTGGTCAAGTAAGATAACTATTTCTTTGCAAGCAATCATGCACCTACAACTGGTCACTTGTAAACTGTTTATCCTGGAGGTCCTGTACTTAACATGAATACTGGACCAACCAATACTTGCAAACTAACTTGGAAAACTAGCTGGGTAATCATTAACAATTTGATTAGCTGGAAAGAAAAAAAATAATTCTAACTGCTGTTACTGTTGGCTTGCAGCTTGAATCGTTTCCTTTATT